>NC_041392.1:521699497-521713591 GCF_002162155.2 Triticum dicoccoides | reverse complement strand
GGGCTGTAGGGGGTGCGCCTTGGCCTAATGGGCCAAGGGCACCAGCCCCACATAGGCCCATGCGCCTAGGGTTTAAGGGGGAAAGAGTCCTAGGAGGGGAAGGCACCTCCTAGGTGCCTTGGGGGGAAGGGAAACCTCCCCTTGGCCGCCGGCCATAGGAGATTGGATCTCCTAGGCTGCGCACCACCCCCCCTTGGCCCTCCTATATATAGTGGGGGGAGAGGAGGGACTTCATACCTGAACGCCTTGGCCTTTGGTTGCCTCCTTCTCCCTCCCCAACACCTCCTCCACCTCCATAGTGCTTAGCGAAGCTCTGCCGGAGTACTGCAGCTCCATCAACACCACGCCGTCGTGCTGCTGCTGGTGCCATCTCCCTCAACCTCTCCTCCCTCCCTTGCTGGATCAAGAAGGAGGAGACGTGGTTGTTCCGTACGTGTGTTGAACGCGGAGGTGCCGTCCGTTCGGCGCTGGTCATCGGTGATTTGGATCACGTCGAGTACGACTACATCATCACCGTTCTTTTGAACGCTTCCACTCGCGATCTACAAAGGTATGTAGATGCATCTAATCACTCGTTGCTAGATGAACTCCTAGATGATCTTGGTGAAACGAGTAGGAAAATTTTTGTTTTCTGCAACGTTCCCCAACAGTCCGGCCATCCGGACACCCCCTAATCCAGGACTCCCTCACTAGCCCTCTCTGGTGTCTATATAAACCGGAGGGTTTTAGTCCGTAGAAACAACAATCATACCATATGCTAGCTTCTAGGGTTTAGCCTCCTTGATCTCGTGGTAGATCTACTCTTGCACTACCCATATCATCAATATTAATCAAGCAGGAGTAGGGTTTTACCTCCATCGAGAGGGCCCGAACCTGGGTAAAAACATCGTGTCCCTTGTCTCCTGTTACCATCCGTCTAGACGCACAGTTCGGGACCCCCTACCCGAGATCCGCCGGTTTTGACACCGACACTAATCATGCGAACTAGCATAGCAGATGAACAGATCACATCTAGGGCACATACTAGAAACATGAATTCTACCACGATCTCGAACAGGAAGGATAGAATCACATACGGTGCGGCGGGAGCAGCACCGCCGGCGTTGACATTGTCGCCCATGTCGTCGAGGATGAGGTTGACGAGGTCGGGAAAGAAGTTGTCGTTCGCGAAGTCGTCGCTGCCAGCAGTCGCGTGAGTGCGCTCCCCAAAAACCTGATCGCCCCTCTCCCGTACAGGATCACGAGAGGTGGGGTTCCGGAGGCCTGTTGTCCCTTCTCCCGGTGCACGCCGAAAGGAGGGATGGAAAAGACTTGCTTGGCGGCGCAATGATTTGAAACGGTGGTGAGAAACCATACGAAGCGGCGGCGGCTAGGGTAGACGTCTGCCTGACTATATAGTGCGGGTCGGGTAGGTCGTGGGAGTAAACCCCACGTCCGAGTCGTCACGATCCAAAAGAATCGGAAACGGTTCGGTAATTAACGCGTCCGCTAATTATTACTTAATGACTCATTAATTTTTCCCGAGCAGCAAAAATATAGACAACGTGCATAGCTCTGCCCTCGGCTCAATCCCGCAACCCGCGTCGACGCGACGAGCGAGGAGGAGAAGCGCGCGTGTAGGTCTCCTCTTCTCATGCTCATACAAGTGGTAGAAGAGCTCGCCTTATAAAGAAGTGCAACTCTCTCTCAACTTTCGGGGTGGGACTAAACTTTAGCCTCACTCACTCCACTCACATGTGTGCATGAATGGGCCAAGAGAATTTCAGAATTTTAGTTGGGCTTTGGTCCAAAGGCCTACTAGCAAAATTCCAACACATGATTAGTCATAAGTTGTTTTTTGGCGTTGATTTTTGTGTGGTTATGGACGGTATATGTGTTGGAAGGCTGGAGCAAAAAATATATGATTCATGCTTCACACTTTTGTTAAAATAAGGCGTCGCGTTAAGTTCAGTTTAAAAGTGTTTCTCCTTTTTATACATCATTTTGTCACATACTTTGTGGGTTTTGTCGATTCTAAAATGAAAATCAAGGATACTCTTACATTTATTTTCCATTATTATTTTTATCAAGTAACGCAGTTTCTTTCTTCTTCTTTACTAGTACTAGTAGGGTAGTATTCCTTCATCTCATAATGTAAGATGTTTTTCTGATATTAGTATAGTGTCAAAAAAAACATCTTACTACATTATCTGGGACGGAGGGAGTAGTTTTTAGTGGGGAAACGCATGCATGTATGTTTCTGTGTCCAAATATGTCGTTTCTCTCCTGATAATTGTCGACCGCGAAGCAAATCCAGATGCGCGCTCGTTTTAATAAGGGAACCCAGGGCATGCACACTGTCACGCAGCAAAAGCTGCGGCTTGAATGAGTTGCCATGTTCTTGAGATGAGTTGAGTGACACGCAAGGGAGAGAAAAAAAGCAGGCATCTTTCCGTGCCCAAGGACAATTACCATCGTCCCTTTTCTCCAAGAATCGGATGCGGATGCGGGGACACCTCACATGAAAGGTACATCTAATCCGTTGGAGCGGATGGCAAACGTTTGGTTTGGGGAACCGGCTCGTCTCCCGTGCTGAAGGCACGGTAGGGGAGCTACAGTAGCCTGCAGTGTCTTTGTGATTTTCCACTGCGCGCTACAGGAACTCATGAACAGTGTGGTGCTATAGGGTGCCCGCTACAGTACAGATTTACTACAGCAGATTCGCTACAGTGCATAGTGCTATAGGGCCCTGCAGTGCCTTCTGCGATTCCCACTGCGTGGCTACTGTAGCTCCCTGCCGTGCCTTCAGCACGGTAGACGAGCCCGTTCCTTGGTTTGGGGTCGCTTCCCCTGGTTATCTGAAGAAGAGCATCACATTCCGTCCTTTCAATGCCGTCAAAATCAAGCACGAGCCCTTCGTTTCTTTGGTGCTCCCGTCCCGTCCCGTCTGCATCTACCTACCGTGGTACCAGAAGAGGACCAGTAACGCGTGCGTGGAGCTCGACCGATCAGATTCCTTGTGATAGAACCAGTTCATTTGGATTCATGTCCTAAATTTGACATGGATGTTCCTACTTTGCTGAACTTGTTTCGGGCTTTGCGGCAATGTTTTGTTCCACGGAAGGCAAGGATTGCGAATTTGCGAGGCATGTGATGATTTTGTCAATCTTAAAATTAATCGCTTCGGTCACTCTAGAGTGCTTGTATGATTAGTGTATGCATACTTACATTCATAAAGATGAGTGTATGTACTCTTTCTATTTTTTTAGTCAGCATATAAGATTTGATCAAAATCAAACTTTATTAACTTTATTAAGTTTATACTAGAAAAAATATCAAGACTCACAATATGAAATCAATATTGTTAGGTGCATCATGAAATTATTTTTCATACTATGTAGCTTTAGTATTGTAGATGTTGATATATTTTTTACAAAGTTGATCAAATTTATAAAGTTTGATTCTGACCAAATATTATAGTATGTACATGTGTGCAAACGTCTACATTTACGCTGTGTTTTAAAGAAGAGGACCAGTCACAGCCTGCGCATGATCGCCTATTTAAGCTTCTCCTGTTCTCGCCCACCCCGCCCCATCCCATTCCCACTCTCTCCCGGCAGCGGCGGCAGCGGCACGTCGTCGTCCTCCTCCCCCTCGCCGTCCGCGCGTCCGTCCAACAGGTGAGAGCCACATAAGCTTCCAGCCTAGCTAGGTGCGCACTCGTTTCTTCTTCTGGCGCCTGTCCAGGTTCACTTCCGGACCACGGTGGTGCTCCGTCGCGCCCAAGTTCTCTTTTCCGGGGGGCTAGAGGTTGTGCAAAGCCTTTTCGATTTAGCCCTGCAGATTCCGCGAAATTGCTCCGCCGTTGTCGGTGCTGTTAAATCCGGCAACTCCTCGTCCGTCAAGCGGCTATTTAGCCCTGGGACACGGGCAGATGTTTCTTGTCGCCTCCTCTTCGTCGTCTTCCACGCCGTGCGACCGAGCGGGGAAGGAGCGGAAAAAACCTCGGCTTCGGCGAGCTCGCGTACGTGTTGCCGCCTCGTTTGCCTGTGCCGTCCGAGGTTGTAGCCTGCCTGCTCTGCTCCTCGGGAGATCTCTTTCTTTTCTCTGCCCGAAAAGACGCCGCTTGTTTGCTTATTTAACAGCCGCCACCGCCACCCCGTCGTCTTCTTCTGGGCGCACACCAGGTGCTTGTTCCTTTGTGTCAGCGGTGGTTCGATCCGCCTGCAGCGCTGCATTTCTCTGTGTTCAAACTTGTTGTTCCCCTTCGATTTTATCTGTAGCTCTATATAGTTTCTTCGATTTGTGTTTGAAACGTCTCCGGCATTTTCCGGTTTTATTAGTAGTTGGCTACAGGCGTCCGTGCTAAAGCTCTGCGGAGGTTTAAGATAATCGAATTGTTTTCTTAGCAGCTGCTGATTTTGAGGGGGTAATTTCCCTTCATTTCAAAAAGAAAAAGAAAAAGAAAAGAAAATCCCTCACTTTAGCAATACACGATTACATTCAAAGATTCTGAGGGATCCTTTGATTCAAAGGACTTTCAATTTGAGAGAATTAATCCTTAGGATTTTTTCCCTAGGTTGTTTGATTCATAGGATTGAATCCTACAGGAATTTTTTCAAAGGATTTCTTTGTACTACTTCCGACAGGATTCAACTTAAACCTATTTGAAGGAATCCTTTGTTTTATCTTTTTCCTATGATGCAATCAAATAACACACAATCCTGTAGGATTGAGAGGACGATGACATTCCAATCCTATGTTTTTCCTATTCCCGTGATTTTAGGATCCTACGAATCAAAGAGGCCCTGAATCCTTCTGTAAATGTGAATCTGGATTTCTTTGATTCCATCCTTTAGCACCATTGGATGCAAACTGCTCCACATAGACTTCCTGTTCCAGAATACTTTATATGTTAGGGGACAATCATAACATTAGTAAACCAACCACAACACAACAGCAAAACAAGCCTTGCACCTAATCCAGATCGCATTTAGTGCTCTGACATTGTCCTGCACTAGTTGCAGAGCTGGTTTCACCATATCCATATGCCCTATTGTCATGCTAACTTGTTGACTTCAGTTTAATTAAGTAGTAGAGGAGTGGAAGACAGCTGAGAACTGAAATGCGAGGGGGGGGGGGGTCTCTTTTTTTTATAAGAAGAACATAAAAAAATATTGATCTGTTGATCCAGAGGCTGGGAACCTTAAAGCGGAACAGGGTTCATGGAGGGTGGAGGCGCAAGAAATGTTTCTGCAGCGGCAGCACAGACAAAGGAAAGTGCGGATGATGGCTCCTGCAAGCCACTGCCTCCTTGCTGTGTCAAGGCGCAGGCTGCTGTGGCGGAATCTGAGGCCAAGTGCCACGCTACCGTGGTGTCTGGGTGGTTCACAGGAACCCGGTCACGCTCTGGTATGTATGTTCAGATTGGTACTGTGTTATTGCATTCCTAGGAACTATAAATGCAGAGGCATGCAAATTCTCTGCTGTTCTGATTTCGAAAACAAATTTGTTGTATGTTCAGGCAAACCAAGCAAAGCGCAGTACTTCAACAATCCAATGTGGCCTGGTATTTCCCTGATTCATGTTCCATCCATGTTATTTCACCATGTTTTTTCTCAAATATTCCTTTTGCAAATGCTGTCCCTTTTACTATGAAAGTCACAATTATTTCACAGATGTAAGTTTCTCTAAAATGCTCGTAAACATTCAGATCTGTTCTAACATTTTTCCCAGCAGAAACTGTAAGAGTGTTTGCTTCAAGGAACTGGATGGTAAATATACCATCGATCCTAGCTTTTAATACTTGTTTGGTTTACGGAATGGAATCTGTTGGTACAGCATCGCCTCACTGGTAGAAAATAACAATCGCTTCCCAACAAAATAATGCAATGATTCCATGAATGGACTAATCACTAATGCATCCTAGGTTGATATGGTAACTGAACGCCCCATATTCGTTTCACTTTTCTTCGCAATTTCTGTTTGTACTTCGGGTCACATTATCCAAGTAGATTTCGAGCGTGAAAGATCAACATTTGTGTCCCTGGAAGATTTTAGTACACTCCATCCCGTTCAGGCAAAAAAAGTAGATAACATATCTGAAGTTATGAAACGGCATTATAGATTTTACTGCTTGAAGTTCTTTGCACCATCTTACTTCTCTGGTTATGCCAGGTAACTTCTGTTTCTAGTGCGCGCATTGTCTACGAAAATTCCTTGATCTCTACCCGGCATAATACTGAAGTAACTTACTTGCTTGAGCTGGTCAGGGTTGTAACCAGAGTTGCTTCTTCTATACAGGGGAGGCTCATTCGTTGAAAGTAGAGAAGATTTTGTACCAGGGGAAATCGCCATACCAAGAAGTTTTAGTATTTGAGGTTATTCTTGATCTTCTAATTGTGTGCATGTATGTTGGTCTGAGTCTGCTGGACATAGTAATGTATAACGTGTTACATTGTGTATGCAGTCTTCAACCTATGGAAATGTCCTTGTGCTTGATGGAATTGTTCAGCTCACTGACAAGGATGAATGTGCATACCAGGAAATGGTTACTCACCTTGCACTGTGCTCAATTCCATCTCCTAAAAATGTATGTATTCTATTTTCAGCCATAAAATATGCAGTCAACTTATTGGATTTACCATTTAAGTTGAACTGGAGCATGCACTCCTCAAGTACTACAGCAGACAGATTCTTCTTTTTATGTGCAGTTACTGAATTATTTGGAGTGGTCACATAGATTCTTCTAAAAGTCGCTGAATTAGTCTTCATACTAAAAAAGATTCACTTTACTCTCATGCAGGTTTTGGTTGTCGGAGGTGGTGATGGTGGTGTACTACGAGAAATAGCCAAGCATGATTCAGTGGAGAGTATAGACATATGTGAGATTGATCAGCTAGTTATTGATGTAAGAACCATCTCTTGATTTTGCTTTGAAGTGTAATCATCTAAATAATCATATTCTGATGTATGCCTTCAAATCGATGCAGGTTTGTAAAGATTTTTTCCCACGTCTATATGTTGGATATAAAGACCCTCGTGTCAAACTTCATGTTGGTGATGGTATGTTAAAGAGTTATTCTATATAATGTTCAACAGATCATAGGGCATAATCCCTTTTTTATATAGCATCTCAAACTTGGCATCACGTCTGATGACTGCTGGTCTTGACTTTTGTAAATTTCACAGCAAACTTGCATTTGTTTTGCAGCTGTGGAGTTCTTGAGAAACTCTCCAGAAGGAAAATATGATGCCATTATTGTTGATTCATCAGATCCAATTGGTGAGTTCTTGCTATTACTACACCATACCTGCAGCCCTTTTAATTTTATTAAGGAGATCAAAATTTCATTCCTGTAGGGTTGACTTACATGATTCTTTTGTTTAGATACTTGAAATTTTCTTTCACGTCACATTTACAGGGCCAGCTCAGGAACTTGTGGAGAAGCCCTTTTTTCAGACAATTGCTAGGGCTTTAAAGCCTGGCGGTGTTCTTTCTAATCTAGCTGAAAGTATGTGGCTGCACACACATCTAATCCAGGATATGCTTTCTATCTGTCGAGAGGTATTCAAGGGTGGCGTGCACTATGCCTGGGCAAGTGTTCCAACATATCCTAGGTGCTCTACTTCTTTGCATCATCTGTTCTAGCCTTTTCTCCTTTATCTTCGATGTATCCATTTGTTGTTATATTTTATGCATGCTTATTTTATTGTTCAGTTTCTGCTGAAATCTTGAATACTTAGAAACTAGCGTATTTGGGAATACAAAGTCACACCCAATTTAGCACTACCTGTGAAGCATCCTGAAAGAAAAATAATATGAAAAACACAGTCCACAGTTGAGATGATATCATGCTCATATTTTCGTCAATTACAGAATGTAAGGTTTTTTCGTCTATATATCTGTTGCAACCAAGTTAATGTTGCTGCTGTTGGCACTGAAAGTAGTGTAGGCAAAACGTCCTAAACTTTGAGCTAATTTTCTTGAGGTTGAGCAGGAGCTGGAAAAAGATTGATCGTTTGAAATACTTATTATAAGTTACTAGTGTTCTTGTGCGAACTGAATGGAGAAATAGGTTGTCGGTTAGTCAATTAGCATACTGACCCTTCTAGTTCTAGGATACTCCTTAGTCCTTACCACTATCTCCATTTTAGCAGGTGGACTCTGCTCACTTCATGTTGTGGCACTCCGATGTCGGAGATGCATATGTTTTTTCCTTTTCCTAACATTTGGTGGTCCAGAGTATAAGTAATTTATCAGTTAGCTGTAGCTACTCATTGTTTATATGCGTACCCATTTCATGTATATATATATATATATATAAGCTAACCATCGAAATACTTAATTTTGTAGTGGTGTCATTGGATTTTTGCTATGTGCGAAGGAAGGTCCACCGGTGGACTTCTTAACTCCTGTGAATCCAATCGAGAAAATTGAAGGAGCTACTAAAGATGGACGAGAGATGAGATTTTACAATTCAGAGGTTTCGCCCTCTGCCTTTGACAGCCCCTCGGTTGTTCTTTTGCTTAATAATTTTACTTGTTAGACATCAACTCGTTTTTTTACTTGTTTAACAGATTCATAAGGCTGCTTTTATTCTGCCAACGTTTGTAAAGAGGGAGCTGGAGGCATATAACTCTTCCACTGAAAAGGTAAGTTATATAGTTATCTCTTCCCTTGTGCATTTTGATTTTTGATAGACTTTTGAGACCTTACAGTGTTTTGTATTTTTCATCCCTCGCAAACAGCATTGATGTCTAACAAGTAGACTTGACATGCAAATGAGTTCTTGTCGATCTACAGACTAGTGATTCACAGGGGAAAAAAACCCTGCAGACTAGTAAATTCAGATTGTTGCAATGGAATACTCATTGGTCCTCTTGCTATTTCAACCCATGACAGGAGAGACCGGAGAAGCCAACCGCAAAACCAGTGAAGATGAAGGTAATGCGGGACAGCGCTATTACCGCTTCCTAGACCGCGGGCGGACACCTGTGTGCTATCCATCTTCCCCGATGAGACCCGCCGCACCTGTATATCCACGTTCCACGCCTGTCCTTTGCTACCAAATTTTATTCAATAGTTACATGATTGTGTGGTGCTCTAGCATAGTTGCGTGACACAACTGAGGGTGTAATATCACTAAATGTGTATGGTGTGTTGCAGTTGATGAATAAAGGAGCAAGCAGAAGGGGATGTGTGATGTGTTTCCCTTATCTGTAACATGTATGATGTTTCATTGTTGCGCGAGTTCTCGTGGTGCAAGTACCAGGACCTGCTATGTTATGAGCTTCTAACGTGCTCCTCCGTTCACTATTATAAGATGTTCTGACTTCTTTTGTCTGAATCAAATGTATATAGACACATTGTAATGTGTCATTCCAGTTTGTATGATGTCCATATGAAAATATCCAAAACATCTTATAATAGTGAACGGAGCTAGTTTTGAACTATACATGCGAAAACTGAGCCCATGGAATAAACTTAAACAACTAAAAAAGTGTGACAAGCCATATTGTGGCAATGAACTGGACACATGCTGATTGACATTGCCTAAAGTTTGATGATGTGGTACTTAGTCCACAAACCAAACATGCCCTTACTTGTGTTATTGCACCAATAAGAAACGGCTACATCGCTCCATTTTCAACCATTGAATTGCCTCATCAGAATACATCGCCATTAAAAAGTACCTATGGCCACATGCTCCCTTGCATCAGAATAGTGGTTCTTGTTTTAGGTTGTGAAATACTCGTTGTAGTAAGTACTCCTTTGTCAAATTATAGTGCATTTAAAATTTCTTCAAAATCAAATTTATTGAACTTTGATCAAATTTATATAAAATTTATCAATGTTACATTACAAATCAACATCATTAGAATCATTGTGAGATATTTTCATACGTTATACATTTCATATTGTAAATATTCACGTTTTTGTAAACTCCGTCACAGTTTGACATTGAAAAAGATCTTAAGATTGACAGAGTTGCCTTAGGCATGTCGTATTCGACGGACATGCCATACCACTAAAATAATAGCGTTGAGGGGTACGAGGCAATCTCTCATGACTCGCGAACACATAAGACCTAGCCGCCTCCGGCTTCTCCAACCCCTCTCACCGCCACCAAAGGGAAAAGCCCGCGAAACGGCGACGACGGTGGGGAGATCGGAGGATCTGTCCACAACGGAGTTTGATGCGGCAGGGTTGGACGGTTGTGGAGGATCGGGGCAGGTGGCGGCGACAATTTTGGATAGATGTCGCTCGCCAGCAATGTTGCATGTGTCTACGACATTCGAAGGTCCCTATAGATGGGGTATTAGATGGCAGTGGGCTCGACCTCTAGCCCGGTTTTGGACTTTTGGCATTGTACAGTGTGGGCGTTTTCTTTTAGGTCGATTTAGTTAGTCTCTGTGTCTTGGTTGGGCCGGCAAGAGGACAGGCTCAACCTCTAGCCCGTTTTTGGCGTACAACGGTGTGGGCGTCTTTGGTCAGGGCGATGTGCCAGTGACGTTTGCCAGTTTGGAATAATGTCCTCCTTGTGTTATCCCCGTCCCACCATGCCGATGAAGGGTGTGTGGAGGCATGTCTCCGATAGATCTTCCTGGGCCCAGTCGGATTGACGAAAAAAGTTCCCCCTCCCCCCCCCCCTCCCGCTTTATATATAAAGCAACCATCACCGAACAAGTCGATACAAACACACACAACACACCAACACGCCCAAGACTGGATACAAGGACGCTGAAAACAGCAACACCACCCCAACAAACTCCAAGCAAACATCAGGTGAAACACTAAGTGCTACTATGAAGTCGTCGGGTCCCGCCATGAGCCATCGTGATGAGAAGTCGTGCATGACGAACAATAGGCTCTAAGACGGCACCTTCAGGAAGGGAACAACACCGTAGCGTCGCCACCGTCCAATCCAAGGATTAGAGTTTCCCTCGGAGCAGCACGACGACAAATGAGATACCGCAAAGACGCCTTCAAGAAGGTGACGATGCCAAAACGCCGCCGCCGGCCTAACAAGTCAGAGCGGGTTTTCACCCTGGCCAACACTCACCATCACCAAAATGGGTTACGGACAACCGCAACACCGCCATTGAACGACACACCCCGGCCATCATGCCGCCCACACGCCTATGGTGACCGGATAACGCCCGAGCCGCGTGCTCCGCCCACGAGCACCTCGGCTTCCACCAAATGGGCTGCTGCCCCAGCATCCGAGCCCAACCCTCATCCATGGACACACCGTATCGATGCGGCCGACCGGAAAAGGGGGTCTTTGCAGTATCCCCAAGGATCTCGATGTATTTTTCTTTTGTAAGGATGTGTTTGTAATTCCAAGACTTCTAAAAAAAAAGTGTCGAAAAACCTGAAATAAATCTAGAAAATATCTGCACTGTATAATTTGGTAAGAGGTACAATTATGCCGGTGGGATTTGTAGATTTACCATGATCTTGGTTATTATTGTCTTGTCGCGTGATGAAAGACGGAGGCAGGTCCGTGTAGCAGCGTGCATGGTTTCTCTTCGGGAGGAGAACATACTCTGTTCGCGTTGCTTCCTGCGACGGCCAGCTCCGCGGCCGCCCAGCCGATGTGGCGGGAAACCAAAAGCCGCACCTCCCGCCCTCTAAAAACAAAACAGAAATATTCCATAAAAATAATAAAAAAACATCCAGCGAGTGCAATCTCCCCACTGACATGCCGCACCCACCCACCGGACGCGTGGCCCGGCCCCACATCTCAGCCACCCTCTAGCCTAAACCAGCCGCGCCCGCTGTCCTCACTCCCCATCCGCGTCACGGTCTCACCTCGCTCACGGAGATTCGCGGAGGCGAAAAAACGCATTAAAATCTCGCCTCCGCCATTATTCCTCCCTCCCATATCTGCTCTCCCCGAAACTCTCCCCCAAACCCCAATCGCGCGAGCCCGCCCGCACGCACGCACGCCAGCCCAGCGCCTCCGCTCCGCAATCCCCCGCACCAAACCCTAACCCTAGGCCCGCCATGGCCGGCGACGGGACCGACGCCGCCTTCGAGGACGAGGTGGAGCCGACGGTCACCATCAGCGAGTACATGGAAGGCATCGAGGCCGAGGAGCTGGTAACCCAACACCCCACGCGCTCCCGCCCTTCGCCGCCGTTTTTTTAGCTCGATCTGGCGGTGCTCACCTTTTTCTCTGCCAAACCCTAGGAGGCGGATTTGGTGCTGGGCGGGGACGACGGCAACGAGTGCACCTACGACGCTGGCTACCTCAAGCGCCAGGCCGTCTTCTCCTGCCTCACCTGCGTGCCCGACGGCGTCGCCGGGGTCTGCACCGCCTGCTGCCTCGCCTGCCACGACGGCCACGAGGTGATCCCCTCCTGTCTTCTCGAACGCCATTTGCTTTAAATGGAGATTTCCTGTTCGCTTGAACTTTAGTTCTACTAGTACAAAGCCGGATCAGCGTTCACAGGGGGCCTGAGAAGTGAGCAGCTGACGAAATGGGGAGGATTAATATTGGGGGAAATGTGGATCTGGATTTCCTGCGAGTAACTTTGTGTTGTTGTTCCCGATCGATGATGTGTTGTGTATGAGGGGCAAATTTTTTTATGGTGAACCTGAATCGGCATTAATACATAAACGTTTTTAAGTAGTGTACTGAGCTGAGACATGCTGTTCTCTAGATTGTTCATGGTTTTCGGTGCTTTACTAGCAGTCATGTGTCCTAGGCTCCTAGCAGTGAAGTTTTTGCCAGAACCGAAGTGTTTATGCTGCGTATGAAGTGCATGCAAGGCTGCCAGTGCATTTGAGATTTATTTTGTTTAGTTCGACTGACGGAGCATACAATAGTTAGCATTAAAGTATCCTAGTCAGTCAACCTACGATCCCAGTTTACTAAGCACCTTCCTGGTATTTTACAATGACCATTGCAAAAATTGCCATGGTGCTTAGATAGTGACTTGTATGGGTTTATCCACTTCTCAGCTTTGAATGACACAATTTTAAAATACATCTCCAGGCTGAAATTGTGCACATATTTATTGCTGGTGTAGATAATTTATTCAGGAGGTTGATACATATAAAATTAGGGGTGAATCTTGTTTTTGGTAATATCTGTTAGATCGGACCAGGCAATGCCATGCTTTTCAGTACGCTGATATTTTTTAGCAGAAAATATGGTGTTGTGTTATTGGTTCATGAGATCACCTGTAATAATTTTGTTTTGATTTTTTCTCCCAATCAGTGTGTTTCTCATTTGCATACATAGAAGTTAGGAAATGTAGCATGATGACTTCCCAGTTACTATCTTCTGCAACCTCATCTGTAATTGTGCATACAACTAATGCCTGGAAAGTTTGTCCTGTTTTTTTTCTATAGGTTGTTGAACTTTGGACGAAGCGAAATTTTCGTTGTGACTGTGGCAACTCAAAGTTTGGAGGTCACCTCTGCAAACTTAGTCCTGAGAAAGATCCTGAAAATCCAGCAAATTCTTATAATCAGAACTTCAAGGGTTCCTACTGCACATGCAGTAGGCCCTATCCTGATCCAGAAGCCAAGGAGCAAGTTGAAATGATACAGTGCTGTATTTGTGAGGACTGGTTTCATGAGGATCATATTGGGCTTGACTCTATGGAGAAGGTTCTACTTTCCACACTTTTTTAAGGGGATCATATGTGCTAACTGCTTCCGGTGTTGATTCTTATGAAAGTTTGCATGATTTTGTATCACATATACCTTGAACTATTTTCGAGTGCTGCTGCTAGGTTTTGATTTTCAGAAACCAAGCATCCAATGTGCTATTTTCTTGGTCTGTCATTACTCATTACCTTCCTTACCAATGTGCTATTTTCTTGGTCTGTCATTACTCATTACCTTCCTTACTGGGTAAAAATAGTAAACAAATGAATTCGCATCTTCAGTGTTGTCTTGCCTCTCCACTTGCCTTTCCGCCCCTAGAAGTATGATTGCCCATAAAATGCTTATGTTACTTGCAACTGAGCATCTCTTCTTGATCAGTCCTGTAACTAAGCCTACATATTGATATAGCCCATAAAATGCTTATTTATAGGCAAAGTAGAAAACAAATGAATTTGTGTGTTCAGTGTTGTCTTGCTTCTTGACTTGCC
>NC_041392.1:521676391-521699261 GCF_002162155.2 Triticum dicoccoides | reverse complement strand
CTAGCAACTGAGCATCTCTTAGTGCTACAAAATTTCAGTTATTCATAGGTGGTTAGTGCTTAATGACTAACTTGCATTGCAGATACCAAAGGATGAGGAAGGGGAGCCACTGTATGAAGAATTCATATGTCATCAATGCTCGCCTGTTTGTTATTTCTTGAAACTCTATCCTGATACGATCTGGGCTTCTAGTAAGCAGAGTTCTGTGTCAGAAGCTGTTACTGCCAATTCAAATGGTATGGAAGGAGGTTCATCAGGTCATGCTGACACTGAGAAAAATGAAAACGGTGCTCCTGTAGACCATCAAAGCATTGAAAATACCTTTGTCGAGGAGAACCGTACAATAGACATTGCAGCTTCAGATAAGTCCATTTTGGGTGACAATTCAGGCGGCAACTGTAAGATAGGAGTGGATATAAATACAACATCAGCTGATTTGGAGAAAACTATGCCCTTTTTCATGTCAAAAGGCTGGAGAGAGACCCTGTGTAAATGTGGAACATGCACCAACTTCTATGCACAACGAGGCATTGCACATCTTACTGATAAGGAGGACTCTATTGAGGAATATGAGAAGATAGCTAAGCAGAAAAGGGAGAAGAAGTTGGAGCAGCAGGAAGGAGCTGAAGCTAACTTCATCAATTCACTTAACCATGTCCAGAAGATAGAGATTCTGAGTGGCATCAATGACATGAAAAATGAGCTTCAATCCTTTATGGTAAAATTCTCTGCTTATTTGACTGTTGCTCACTTGTCCATGAGTTGTTGGTTATCTCTACATGCACTGATACCTGTAGCTTGTGTGCCTCCATGCTTGTGCTATCTAGTCATCGAAATTAAACAACTATACTAATACAGAGAAAGGGTTCAAGGTCAGCATAGTTCAAAGTCCATCAGTACTCCTAGCTTCTTAGCAATACAACAATAACAATAGTTTATATTCATCACAGTAAATCTCTGATTTTAAATCACCATTGTCATTGTCAATTGGCTATATAATAGAGTCAGTTATTGTTTGCAACATGATCTAGTTACTGGTTAATTAAAAGTAAGTGCTGCAACAAATACCTAATCAAATAACGTGGCAGCAACCATGGTGGCATTGCTTAATTACCAATACCTAATTACATGGCCGACATCCAGTTTCTTTTTTTGATTTGGTCTGAGTTTGTGAGTTCTCATATAGTTCTGGTTAAAACTTAGAAGTTCTGCTCCTTATTCTAAATATAGCAGAATGGGTTATTGACAATTTTTCTCATGGTGAAATGTGAATTATACACTAAGCGGTGTTAATTAGGATCTCAGAGCGTACATGCCCAGGTCAATCTATAAAGATAAAATTATTTTTCTTCAACAAATATGCTTCATCGCACATGGTATCAAATAAGATCAGGCTAGGCAGCACTGCCGCATCTACCAGACTTTTTTCTTCTGAAAAGGAGGGAATTCCTCTAGCCTCTGCATCGATTGATGCACTCAGCCATCTTTATTGCAAAGTATTGGAACTGTAGAAGTGAAAACCAAGAAAAACAGACTCTAAAAGGCGATAAAGACCACAGTAGAGTTTATGCCACAGCTCTTGCATCACATATACTTAGACTGCCATCCAAATTGGTTGAATAGTCTGATCTACCATCAAGTGGCTGCACCCAGAGAACAAAGAATCATGTGTTTCTAGACGATGAGTAAGCACCATGCATGGATCCAATGTGTAGTCATATGAATAATCTTCAAGGAAATAGGCAACAATTTTTTGGTAAAAATAATAATATCATTACAATATGTGTATGATCAAACATGGGTTGTTTTCAATATCGTGTTTTAGAGAAGTTAGATACTTTATGCATAGGAGTATAACAAAAATGGAACATTCGGGACACAGCCAACCTCCCTTGGATACGGGTCATCTGTGACATACATGAAAGTGTCACCAGGGGTTGGTGCTAAATGTTGCTGGCGTCATAGGACTGAATGCACCCCCACAGGCCTGCATGGTAGGATCAGGGGTTCTCTAACAGGGATGCAAGTATCCAACATGTTTTGCACAACTCATTTGCAGTCTCAAATTTGCATGCATATTTCACTAATTTGTTGTTCTGCATATAAATATATTCTTGATTATCTGAATCAATATATTTGAATTTGAATTTATTTGATATGTATATATCTGCATTGCCATTCACATTTTTAAAGAAATTCTCATTTCATTGTTCATATCTGCCCATGTGATTTATGTTAACTACAATTTTATTTCAACATGATGGCAAATTGTGTCCTTTTCCTTGTCTTATTAAGTTGTACTGTGTAGTTTATGCATATTTATGGTTCATTTCTTTCGTCCATGTACCTGATGGGTGTTTATTCGTAACTTTGAGCAGGAATCCTTTGATCCATCAAAACCTGTTACATCTGACGATGTAAAATCTATTTTCAAGAACCTTGCTAGGAAGAAGCAGAGGTTATCCTGAGCTTCAATTGCTTCAGGTCTTGCTTGAGAGGGTGTGCCCCGCTGCTGCTACTCTAAAATTTCCAACTGCTATCTGGCCACCGTCTTGGTGTGGGTACTGTTAACTTATGCTGTGGCCACCACGGCGTGTTTATCTACTGTACTGTAATGCTAGCTTCGTCGTAGTTGTGCTAGATGTTTCAAAGTCAGCTCGTGGTAGTGATCCGAGCGACCGCTGGAGTGAACTGCATGTTCCATTGGATCAGAACTTTGTGGTGATTCGCATTGCCCAAAAATGTGTTCTCCATTGCTGCTGCAGAGAACTTGCTCTTGGGTTTTGGCTTACTTGGTGACGGCTTTGCTGGTTTGTTTGGGTGGGGTGGTGTGGGCTGCTGCTGCCGACCAATGTTTGCCGCTCTCTATTAGCATAGTGATTGTGGCTGAAACTCCAGCACGGCTTCAACACAGGCCCCACAACTTAATAGAAGTCCATATTACAGAGACTCCCAAAGAGGCACGTCTTTGAAGTTAAACGGTAGGAGCAGGCAGACCTCCCGGCCAGTATCTGCTGCATGTTCTCCTGCATCCTTTTCACCGTGGCCTTTCGACTTTGGCCTTCAGATGGTGACCTGAGCAGTTGAGGTAGCAAACCTGAGCCATGGCTTCTGATGCTTCTAGTGCGCTACGCCAAAGTAGGTGCCGTAGCTTCATCCACCGTCAGTGCTAGAGCTTCTCTCTATTCATACTTCAAAGATTTTATTTTCTGGGTGGGTGATGCAATCAAGCAAACTTGAGTCCAAACAAAATTTTATAGGATTTGAGTGAGCACGCAGTTGCGATCGTATGTTTTCCTATTCTTATGTTTTTCTTTTTGAGCTTGGCTTGATTTTATGTTTTCGCAATTCTACGAATTGTTGGTACCAAGTACGTGTTTGTTCCTGAGCAACGAGTCATTCACGCTTTTTTTTTGAAGTGAAAAAATGGTATTCCATTACGTTAAGACTGCTGGTTAAATCACCAGCTACAGAGTTCATTACAACATTAGGGAATTGGCCTAACCAGATTTCATAACTGCCATTCCCTAAACTAGTTCCATGTGCAGCTAAGGCATGCGCTGCATTATTACAAGACCTTGGACACACATAAAGATTTACATTATCAAAACCGACTCTCATTTAAAATTTTATCGTCTGAAACAAAGCTCCAAGTGGCGCTAGGTCGTAGTCCTGATTTGAGATTGCTTGTTTCAGTACCCTGGAGTCCGTCTCAAAGATGGCTTGGTGACACCCCATGTTGATTGTTGCATTAATCGCGTTTAAAAGTGCTAGTGTTTCAGCATGTAGGGCATCAGATATATGTTCCAGATTTCCTGCACTTGGTGGAGGCGTCCATTTTTGAGTATTTACTTGCTTCTGAGTCATTCACGCTTTTGGAGTGCCCGTTGGGCTGAAGTTTGGGGGAATGAGTGGATTTACTAATTGGTCGTCAAGATGGGAATGGGCCGACGTTATCCATTGGGACATTGGTCCGCCCAAAATTTCAAGGCTGATGGGTCGACTTCGTATGAAAACTGGGCAAGGGGAGCCGGCCCGTCGGGACGAGTATGTCGTTATGATAGTATACACTAAAAAAACCTATTGTGTAATAACACTTCACCCAGCGATTTTCATGGCCAAACCTAAGGCGAACGACACCGCGCGATCTTATTCTGTCCGCCCCTGTCCATTTGGGGTAAAACAGACAAACCAGATGGCCCAGCGCGTGGGCGCAAACGGATTTTGTCCGTTTTGTGTCCGCTTTCGACCCATCCCTGGCTCAAGTTTGCGCCGGTTTTGGGGTGAAACGGACAACGCGCGGATGGGCGGGACGCGCGCGCTTGTCCTCTCCTGGCCCGCCTGTCGGTGGCACAAAGCAAAACCCCTCGCCCGCCCATTTGGCGCCATTCCCACCAAACCCTCGCAGGTCCCTCCCGCCACCCCTCTCCCTCCCCCGTCCATGGCCAACAACCGGCCGAATTCCGGCGGCCTGGCCGTCGACCCGTCCGGAAAGGTGAAGAAGGCGGCCAAGGCGCCAAGGAAGCCGCTGTTGGAGTGCACGCCGGAAAAGATCGCCAAGTTGGACGCCGAATCGGCGAAGAGGAGGGAACGAAGAGCGGTCGTCAAGGTCAATGCCGCCGCGACCAAGTTCATCGCCCAACGCGATGCGATGGAGGCCGCGCGACACAAGGCCGCGGTCGACGAGAAGGAGGACATCGTCAACAAAGCGCACGCCCTCATCATGCTTGGCATGGGCCGTCCGGCCGTTTTCCCTGCAGCGGCCGTTGGCCCGGCGAGCACAGGCTCGTCAGTCGCCCGGCCTCCGCACTGCCAGTCGCTGACGTCGCGGACCACGCCCATGTCGCCCGGTTTTTTTCCGCCAAGGCACGACGGCCAGACCCGTTTCTCGGGGTAGCCGGACGTCGGCTTGTTCGTGCCGTCCACACCGCGCCCCGCGGCTGTCATCGACCTCAACGTCACGCCTGGGTCCAACATCGGTGGCCGGCCGTCCGTCGAGATGCAAAGAAAGCAAGCACGCGCACCATGCCGGCCCCCCGCGTCTTGTTTGACGGAATGCCAACACCAACGACATCGGTCGACGACCCCTTCTACAACCAGTACATGGAGGACGTGATCTTCGAGGGTGGGCAGGGCCGTGCCTACGACCCCGAGGAGACCCAAAGACAGGATGGCCGCGCCCAGTACGTCCCCGATGAAGAGGCTGACGATCGTGCTGACTACGACCATGGTGACTTGTGGCATGAAGACGATGACATCTATGTCGAAGGTGATGGTGATGAAGAAGAAACCATTGACGTTGATATTAGTGGCGAGCCATTGTTCATCGACGAGCTCACCCAAAGAGCGGAAGCACAAAAGAAGAGGAAGAGCATTCGCACGGGTTCATATACACAAGATGAGGACAAGTTGATTTGCCAAGCTTGGATGGAGATTAGCCAAGATCCGAGGACCGACGCATATCAATAGGGCATTATTTTTTGGACGAGAGTCCATAAAACATTCCATGAAAGGAAGATGTTTGAGCCCTACCAAATTACAAGCAACCTTGGCATCGACTCGATTCAAAAGAGGTGGTTGTTCATCCAACAAGAGTGCAACAAGTATTGCGCCACATTTGAGAGCGTTGAAGTACGACCCGTGAGTGGTCTCGGCGTTGGGGACATGGTATGCTCTCCTCTTCCTAGTCCTTTCCTTGCTACAGCCATGAGACTTCGGCCTTGTATATGTTTGCATGTTCACTTGTTGTTGATCATGTCGTGTAGGCATTTTAATCTTTGGAGGCATTCAAGGCCCAGCACAATGACAAGCCATTCACTCTTACGCATTGTGGACGATCATCAACAATTGCCCTAAGTTCAAGGACCAATATCGTGAACTTCAACGAAAGAGAGGATTGAAGACGGCCAAGTTCGCCGGAGGTGGAGATGACGAGGCGTTGAAGAGGCCGAGGGGCAAGACCAACTCCAAGGTTGATGACATACGTGATGCCTCATCCATGGCATTGCATAACACTTTGCATGGCATGATGTCTCAAAAGGATGTGATGGACGAGAAGAAGCGGCAAAGTAAGGACGAGCAAATGAAGCAATACCTAGACCTTCAAATGAAGAAGCTTGAGATGGAGGAGGCGACCAAGAGGAGGAAGATCGACATGGAGGAGGCGGCCCGGCAAAGGCAGCTCGACATGGAGGAGGCGGCCCGGCAAAGGCAGTTCGACATCGAGGCCGACAACATCAAGGCCAGGCAGAGGTAGCTCGACATCGAGGCCACGAATGCCGCCACTAAAGCGAAAGAGGTGGCCCTTGCGATCATGAGCGTGGACTTGTCGAAGATGAGCGACAAGACGAGGGTCTGGTTCGAGGCCAAGCAGAAGGAGATGCTCGACGCCGAAGGCTTGAACTAGGTCGTCCGATCGACCGTGGCCGTTCTTTTTGGAGGCTGGCATGGGTGCCGCCCGCCCGCTGGGCCGCTGGCTGTGTGCCGGCGAGAAAAACATTTATTTTGGAGGCCGTCTGTGTTGCCGGCCGCTGGCTGTGTTGCCAGCGAGGACAACTATTCATTTTGGAGGCTCGCTGTGTTGCTGGCCGCTGGCTGATGCCAGCGATGGACGTGTAGGCCACTGGCCTGATAAACTAGGGCTTGGCATTTCAAACATTTTTTTTAAATAGACGCGGACAGAATGGGACAAACGGATGCGTCCGCGCGCTGTGCGCACGGCCACCGCATCCCAGGACACGCCCGGACACGACCCCATTGCCTTACCCAAACGGACAAAATCCGGACAAAACGGACGTCCGTTTGGGATCGCACGGTGGAGTTGGCCTAATTCGTGCTTAATTATCATATATAATTTGTTGCCATATTTCTCTCGTTTTCCTTTGGGACAAGGAATGTTTCTTTTCTCCCGCTCTTAATTCCCAGCAGGAATACCAATTAGCCCCTCACCAATTGCATGTTCAAATCAAAAGACAGAAACTTCAGAGAAAACCGCAGAACGAATGGTTTAATCAGGCGTGCCCTAATAAACCTCTATTTGACAATAAATAACTAGCAGAAAATTCGCATGAACCACTCCACAAATCCTCCATGGTCTCGTTGCCAATCCACCAGCCGCAAGAAGGCCGGAGCACGCGGTCAAATCCAGAGCGCGGTTGTTAGCTGTACTGTCATCTGCCGATATATATACTACAGAAAAAGAACGCACGTACGAATTTGATTAATACTCGCCCCGTGCAAACTATGCAAGTATTTTCTATCGACATGACGGCCGGGGCGACTCAGTAGTGGTCTCGTCGAGTCGTACAGCCTCCAACCGCAAAATATGTCTGCCCGACAGAGGTCTCGCCAACAAACCAAACCAAACCGAGCAAAGACATCCGAAAAGTTCAGAGACAGGGCAGAGCTGCAGGAAAGCGGGCATTAACAACGAGTTGTTGATTGAGATTAGGTGAAGGACGATTAGTTAGTAGGCGGCTGCAGCTTTCTGTCAGTAGATGCCTACGGCCTCCCGCCAGCATGCCTGAGGATGAGGAGAGGCTGAGACTAGTCAGTAGCTGCCTGCTCTCTAGTGGCCTGGCCGCTTTGTCTGCTTGCACAGCGTTTGGTTGGTCTTTCGCACGTCGCTGACAGTTTTACTGTGTCTGCTGGTTGCTTGTGATTATGCTATCCGGAGTGCCTAAATCGTAGAGTTGTTTGTCGTCGGCCCCTCGTGATTTCAGCTTTGGAAATGCAGAAATGGACATTCGTCGCCGGGTTTTGTGGCCACCAAGAGAAGTGAGGCAGTGCCAAGTAGGATGTTGCAGTTGGTTGGATGGTTAAAAGCGTGGTTGTGTCAGAAGAAGTGACCCTAGAATCGACTTCTAGGTTTGACGATTTGGTGTCTTATTAACGCATATCATTTTTTCAAGTGGTAGGTGACGTTGGTGTCGATAGCGAACCGTCGTCTTCTTTTGGCTAATAGTCAAACCTGTTATCAGTCTTAAATAGATTGATACTTACCATCATTCACAAAATCATTTCGTTCTTGCAGCTTTGAAAGATTCTGAGCGCCTGGAAGGACATGCCGCATATTGATTGTCTGTGCGGTCTCCCGCGCCAGGGCCACTGCACTTCGGGCGCGGGAACAGGCGGACGAGCCGAGCTAGAGGACCGTCGTCTTCTTTTGGCTAATGGATGAGAGGGTTGAGAGGATTGGATTGCGCACCAACATAGCACATAGAAGAGGAGAGTAGGTGAAACATGTTGATGCAGATTCCCACGGCTGGGTTATACCTCCCAGCCACGAGAATTTATCCCTCGAGCATCAAAAGTACGGTGCCTTTGATGATATCCATGTTGGGAAACGTAGCAAGCAATTTCAAAAAATTTCCTACGATTACGCAAGATCTATCTAGGAGATGCATATCAATGAGAGGGAGAGTGTGTCCTCGTATCCTCGTAGACCGAAAGCGGAAGCGTTAGTTTAACACGGTTGATGTAGTCGAACGTCTTCTCGATTCAACCGACCAAGTACCAAACATACGACACCTCCGAGTTCTGAACACGTATAGCTCGATGATGTCCCTCGAACTCTTGATCCAACAAAGTGTCGAGGAAGAGTTCTGTCAGCACGACAGCGTGGTGACGGTGATGATGAAGTGATCCGCGCAGGGCTTCGCCTGAGCACTACAACAATATGACCGGAGGAGTAAACGGTGGAGGGGGCGCAACACACGGCTAGAAACAATTGTTGTGTGTTGGAGGCGCCCCCGCCCCGTATATAAAGAAGGGAGAGGAGGAGGCCGGCCTAGGGGCGCCCCAAGTGGGAGGAGTCTCACTTGAGCTCCTAGTCCAATTCGGCCCCTTCCTTTTATCGGAGGGGAAAGGAGGAAGGAGAGGGAGAAGGAGAAGGAAAGGGGGCCCGCGCCCCCTCCCCTAGTCCAATTCGGACTCCTCCCTTGGTGGGGGGGGGGCACCCTTGTGGGCTGGCTTGCCTCCCTCCTATGGCCCACGTGGCCCATATCTTCCCCCCGGGGGGTTCCGGTAACCCCCCGGTACTCCGATATGTACCCGATACATTCTGAAACACTTCTGGTGTCCGAATACTATCGTCCAATATATCAATCTTTACCTCTCGATCATTTCAAGACTCCTAATCATGTACGTGATCTCATTCGGGACTCCGAACAATCTTCGGTCATCAAAACACATAACTCATAATACAAATTGTCATCAAACGTTAAGCGTGCAGACCCTACGGGTTCGAGAACTATGTAGACATGACCGAGACACCTCTCCGGTCAATAACCAATAGTGAAACTTGGATGCTCATATTGGTTCCTACATATTATACGAAGATCTTTATCGGTCAAACCGTAATGACAACATACGTCGTTCCCTTTGTCATCAGTATGTTACTTGCCCGAGATTCGATCGTTGGTATCTTATACCTAGTTTAATCTCTTTACCGGCAAGTCTCTTTACTCGTTTCGTAATGCATCATCCCGTAACTAACTCATTAGTCACATTTCTTGCAAGGCTTATCATGATGTGCATTACGGAGAGGGCCCAGAGATACCTCTCCGATACTCGGAGTGACAAATCATATTCTCGATCGATGCCAACCCAACAAACACCTTCGGAGATACCTATAGAGCATATTTATAATCACCCAGTTACGTTGTGACATTTGATAGCACACAAGGTATTCCTCCGATATCCGGGAGTTGCATAATCTCATAGTCAAAGGAATATGTATAAGTCATGAAGAGAGCAATAACAATAAAACTTAATGATCATTATGCTAAGCTAACGGATGGGTCTTGTCCATCACATCATTCTCCTAATGATGTGACCCCGTTCATCAAATAACAACACATGTCCATGGTTAGGAAACTTAACCATCTTTGATTAACGAGCTAGTCTAGTAGAGGCATACTAGGGACACTGTGTTTTGTCTATGTATTCACACATGTATCAAGTTTCCGGTTAATACAATTCTAGCATGAATAATAAACATTTATCATGATATAAGGAAATATAAATAACAACTTTATTATTGCCTCTAGGGCATATTTCCTTCAGTCTCCCACTTGCACTAGAGTCAATAATCTAGATTACATTGTAATGATTCTAACACCCATGGAGTCTTGGTGCTGATCATGTTTTGCTCGTGGAAGAGGCTTAGTCAACGAGTCTGCCACATTCAGATCCATATATATTTTGCAGATCTCTATGTGTCCCTCCTTGACTTGATCACGGAGGGAGTTGAAGTGTCTCTTAATGTGTTTGGTTCTATTGTGAAATCTAGATTCCTTCGCTAAGACAATTGCTCCAGTATTGTCACAAAAGATTTTCATTGGACCTGATGCACTAGGTATTACACCTAGATCGGATATGAACTCCTTCATTCAGAATCCTTAATTCGTTGCTTCCGAAGCAGCTATGTACTTCGCTTCACACGTAGATCCCGCCACGAGGCTTTGCTTGGAACCGCACCAACTGACAACTCCACCATTCAATATAAATACATATCCGGTTTGTGACTTAGAGTCATCCAGATCAGTGTCAAAACTAGCATCGACGTAACCATTTACAACGAGCTCTTTGTCACCTGATAAATGAGAAACATATCCTTAGTTCTTTTCAGGCATTTCAGGATGTTCTTGACCGCAATCCAATGATCCACTCCGGGATTACTTTGGTACCTCTCTGCTAAATTTATATCAAAGCACACATCATGTCTGGTACACAACATTGCATACACGATAGAACCTATGGCTGAGGCATAGGGAATGACTTTGATTTTCTCTCTATCTTCTACTGTGGTCGGGCATTGAGTCTGACTCAACTTCGCACCTTGTAACACAGGAAAGAACCCTTTCTTTGACTGATCCATTTTGAACTTCTTCAAAACTTTATCAAGGTATGTGCTTTGTGAAAGTCCAATTAAGCGTCTTGATCTATCTCTATAGATCTTGATGCCTAATATATAAGCAGCTTCATCGAGGCCTTTCATTGAAAAATACTTATTCAAGTATCCTTTTATGCTATTCAAAAATTCTATATTATTTCCAATCAATAATATGTCATCCACATATAATATTAGAAATGCTACAGAGCTCCCACTCACTTTCTTGTAAATACAGGCTTCTCCAAAAGTCTATATAAAACCATATGCTTTGATCACACTATCAAAGTGTATATTCCAACTTCGAGATGCTTGCACCAGTCCATAAATGGATCGCTGGAGCTTGCACACTTTGTTAGCACCTTTAGGATCAAAAAACCTTCTAGTTGTATCATATACAACTCTTCTTTGAGACATCCATTTAGGAATGCAGTTTTGACGTCCATTTGCCAGATTTCATAATCATAAAATGCGGCAATTGCTAAGATGATTCAGACAGACTTAAGCATCGCTATGGGTGAGAAGGTCTCATCATAGTCAACTCCTTGAACTTGTCGAAAACCTTTCACAACAAGTCGAGCTTTGTAGACAGTAACATTACCATCAGCGTCAGTCTTCTTCTTGAAGATCTATTTATTCTCTATGGCTTGCCGATCATCGGGCAAGTCAACCAAATTCCATACTTTGTTCTCATACATGGATCCCATCTTAGATTTCATGGCCTCAAGCCATTTTGCAGAATCTGGGCTCATCATCGCTTTCTCATAGTTCGTAGGGTTGTCATGGTCTAGTAACATGACTTCAGAACAGGATTACTGTACCACTCTGGTGCTGAATGCACTCTGCTTGACCTACGGGGTTCAGTAGTAACTTGATCTGAAGTTTCATGATCATCATCATTAACTTCCTCACTAGTTGGTGTAGGCATCACGGGAACGGTTTTCTATGATGAGCTACTTTCCAATTCGTGAGGAGGTACAATTACCTCATCAAGTTCTACTTTCCTCCCACTCACTTCTTTTGAGAGAAACTCCTTCTCTAGAAAGGATCCATTCTTAGCAACAAATATCTTGCCTTCGGATCTATGATAGAAGCTGTACCCAACATTTTCTTTTGGGTATCCTATGAAGACGCACTTTTCTGATTTGGGTTCAAGCTTATCAGGCTGAAGCTTTTTCACATAAGCATTGCAACCCCAAACTTTAAGAAACGACAGCTTAGGTTTCTTGCCAAACCACAGTTCATACAGTGTCATGTCAACGGATTTAGATGGTGCCCAATTTAACGTGAATGCAGCTGTCTCTAATGCATAACCCCAAAATAATAGTGGTAAATCGGTAAGAGACATCATAGATCGCACCATATCTAATAAAGTAAGATTACGATGTTCGGACACACCATTACGCTATGGTGTTCCAGGTGGCGTGAGTTGTAAAACTATTCCACATCATTTTAAATGAAGGCCAAACTCATAACTCAAATATTCCCCTCCGCGATCATATCATAGAAACTTTTTTTCTTGTTACGATGATTCTCCACTTCACTCTGAAATTCTTTGAACTTTTCAAATGTTTCAGACTTGTGTTTCATTAAGTAGACATACCCATATCTGTCAAATCATCTGTGAAGGTCAGAAAATAACGATACTCGCCGCGAGCCTCAACACTCATCGGACCGCATACATTGGTATGTATTATTTCCAATAAGTCAGTGGCTCGTTCCATTGTTCCGGAGAATGGAGTTTTAGTCATCTTGCCCATGAGGCATGGTTCGCAAGCATCAAATGATTCATAATCAAGTGATTCCAAAAGTCCATCCGCATGGAGTTTCTTTATGCGCTTTACACCAATATGACTTTAAGGCAGTGCCACAAATATGTTGCACTATCATTATCAACTTTGCATCTTTTGGCATCAATATTATGAATATGTGTATCACCACGAACGAGATTCAATAAAATAGACCACTCTTCAAGGGTGCATGACCATAAAAGATATTACTCATATAAATAGAACAACCATTATTCTCTGATTTAAATGAATAACCATCTCGCATCAAACAGGATCCAAATATAATGTTCATGCTCAACGCTGGCACTAAATAACAATTATTCAGGTCTAAAACTAATCCCAAAGGTAGATGTACAGGTAGCGTGCCGACGGCGATCACACCGACCTTGGAACCATTCCTGACGTGCATCGCCACCTCGTCCTTAGCCAATCTTTGTTTAATCCGTAGCCCATGTTTCGAGTTACAAATATGAGCAACAGAGCCAGTATCAAATACCCAAGCGCTACTACGAGCATTTGTAAGGTACACATCAATAACATGTATATCAAATATACCTTTGTTCACTTTTTCATCCTTCTTATCTGCCAAATACTTGGGGCAGTTCCGTTTCTAGTGACCAGTCCCTTTGCAGTAGAAGCACTCAGTTTCAAGCTTGGGTCCAGACTTGGGCTTCTTCGCGGGAGTGACAACTTTCTTGCCATTCTTCTTGAAGTTCCCCTTCTTTCCCTTGCCCTTTTTCTTGAAACTAGTGGTCTTGTAACCATCAACACTTGATGCTCCTTTTTGATTTCTACCTCCATAGCTTTAAGCATAGCGAAGAGCTCGGGAATCATCTTATCCATCCTTGCATATTGTAGTTCATTACAAAGCCTTTGTAGCTTGGTGGTAGTGATTGAAGAACTCTGTCAATAACACTATCATCTAGAAGATTAACTCCCAACTAAGTCAAGTGGTTATGGTACCCACACATTCTGAGTATGTGTTCACTGACAAAACTGTTCTCCTGTATCTTGCGGCTACAGAACTTGTTGGAGACTTCATATCTCTCAACTCGGGCATTTGCTTGAAATATTAACTTCAATTCCTGTAACATCTCATATGGTTCGTGACGTTCAAAACAACTTTGAAGTCCCGATTCTAAGCCGTAAAGCATGGCACACTGAACTATCGAGTAGTCATCAGATCGAGCTTGCCAGATATTCATAACATC
Source organism: Triticum dicoccoides (assembly GCF_002162155.2). Taxonomy (NCBI): domain Eukaryota; kingdom Viridiplantae; phylum Streptophyta; class Magnoliopsida; order Poales; family Poaceae; genus Triticum; species Triticum dicoccoides. The sequence goes on along the minus strand of NC_041392.1, from coordinate 521,685,369 downwards.
ATCATCTGCTCTTGCAGTAGGCCTTTCACCTAGCGGTGCATCAAGGACATAATTCTTCTATGCAGCAATGAGGATAATCCTCAACTTACGGACCTAGTCCGTGTAGTTGCTACCATCATCTTTCAACTTAGCTTTCTCTGGGAACGCATTAAAATTCAAGGGAACAGTAGCACGTGCCATTGATCTACAACATAGATATGCAAAAACTATCAGGACTAAGTTCATGAAAAATTAAGTTCAATTAATCATATTACTTAAGAACTCCCACTTATATAGACATCCCTCGAGTCATCTAAATGATCACCTGATCCATATCAACTAAACCATGTCTGATCATCACGTGAGATGGAGTAGTTTTCAACGGTGAACATCTTTATGTTGATCATATCTACTATATGATTCACGTTCGACCTTTTATCTCCAGAGTTTCGAGGCCATGTCTGTACATGCTAGGCTCATCAAGTTTAACCTGAGTATTCCACATGTGCAAAACTGTCTTGCACCCGTTGTATGTGAATGTAGATCTTATCACACCCGATCATCACATGGTGTCTCGGCACGACGAACTGTCGCAACGGTGCATACTCAGGGAGAACACTTATACCTTGAAATTTTAGTGAGGGATCATCTTATAATGCTACCGCTGTACTAAGCAAAATAAGATGCATAAAAGATAAACATCACATGCAATCAAAAATATGTGACATGATATAGCCATCATCATCTTGTGCCTTTGATCTCCATCTCCAAAGCACCGACATGATCTCCATCGTCACCGGCTTAACACCTTGATCTCCATCGTAGCGTCGTGGTCGTCTCGCCAACTATTGCTAACACATAGTGATAAAGTAAAGCAATTACATGGCGTTTGCATTTCATACAATAAAGCAACAACCATAAGGCTCCTGCCAGTTGCCGATAACTTTTACAAAACATGATCATCTCATACAATAATGTATATCACATCACAACATGCCCTACAAAAACAAGTTAGACGTCCTCTACTTTGTTGTTGGAAGTTTTACGTGGCTGCTATGGGCTTCTAGCAAGAACTGTTCTTACCTACAAATCAAAACCACAATGGTGATTTATCAAGTTTGTTGTTTTAACCTTCAACAAGTACCGGCCACAGTCAAATTCGATTCAGCTAAAGTTGGAGAAACAAACACCTGCCAACCACCTTTATGCGAAACTAGTTGCATGTATGTCAGTGGAACCAGTCTCATGAACGTGGTCATGTAAGGTTGGCCCGGGCCTCTTCATCCACTAATACCGCCGAATCAAAATAAGACATTGGTGATAAGCAGTATTGCGATCACCGCCCACAACTCTTTGTGTTCTACTCGTGCATATCATCTACGCATAGACCTGGCTCGGATGCCACTGTTGAGGAATGTAGCAAGCAATTTATTTTTTTCCTATGATCACGCAAGATCTATCTAGGATATGCATATCAATGAGAGGGGGAGAGTGTGTCCACGTACCCTCATAGACCGAAAGAGGAAGCGTTAGTTTAACGCGGTTGATGTAGTCGAACGTCTTCTCGATTCAACCGATCAAGTACCAAACGGACGACACCTCCGAGTTTTGCACACGTTCAGCTCGATGATGTACCTCAAATTCTTGATCCAGCAAAGTGTTGAGGGAGAGTTTTGTCAGCACGACGGCATGGTGACGGTGATGGTGAAGTGATCCGCGCAGGGCTGCGCCTAAGCACTACGACAGTATGACCGAAGGAGTAAACGGTGGAGGGGGGCGCAACACATTGCTAGGAACAATTGTTGTGTGTTGGAGGCGCCCCTCCCTCATATATAAAGGAGGGAGAGGGGAGGAGGCCGGCCTAGGGGCGCCCCAAGTGGGAGGAGTCCCACTTGGGCTCCTAGTCCAATTCGGCCCTGATAACCCACAAGTATAGGGGATCGCAACAGTTTTCGAGGGTAGAGTATTCAACCCAAATTTATTGATTCGACATAAGGGGAGCCAAAGAATATTCTCAAGTATTAGCAGCTGAGTTGTCAATTCAACCACATCTGGAAACTTAATATCTGCAGTAAAGTATTTAGTAGCAAAGTAATAGCAACGGAAACTTAATATCTGCAGTAAAGTGATAGTAGTGGTAACGATAGAAAAAGTAATGTTTTTGGTATTTTGTAGTGATGATAGCAATAGCAACGGAAAAGTAAGTAAGTGAAGAACAATATATGGAAAGCTCGTAGGTAATGGATCGGTGATAGAGAATTATGCCGGTTGCGGTTCATCATGTAACAGTCATAACCTAGGGTGACACAGAACTAGCTCCAATTCATCAATGTAATGTAGGCATGTATTCCGAATATAGTCATACGTGCTTATGGAAAAGAACTTGCATGACATCTTTTGTCCTACCCTCCCGTGGCAGCGGGGTCCTAGCGGAAACTAAGGGATATTAAGGCCTCCTTTTAATAGAGTACCGGACCAAAGCATTAACACATAGTGAATACATGAACTCCTCAAACTACGGTCATCACCGGGAGTGGTCCCGATTATTGTCACTTCGGGGTTGCCGGATCATAACACATAGTATGTGACTATAGACTTGCAAGATAGGATCAAGAACTCTCATATATTGATGAAACATAGTAGGTTCAGATCTAAATCATGGCACTCGGGCCCTAGTGACAAGCATTAAGCATAGCAAAGTCATAGCAACATCAATCTCAGAACATAGTGGATACTAGGGATCAAACCCTAACAAAACGAACTCGATTACATGATAAATCTCATCCAACCCATCACCGTCCAGCAAGCCTACGATGGAATTACTCACGCACGACGGTGAGCATCATGAAATTGGTGATGGAGGATGGTTGATGATGACGACAGCGACGGATTCCCCTCTCCGGAGCCCCGAACGGACTCCAGATTAGCCCTCCCGAGAGGTTTTAGGGCTTGGCGGCGGCTCCGTATCGTAAAACGCGATGAATCCTTCTCCTTTATTTTTTTCTCCTCGAAAGTGAATATATAGAGTTGGAGTTGAGGTCGGAGGAGCTCCAGGGGGCCCACGAGGTAGGGGCGCGCCCAGGGGGCAGGCGTGCCCCCCACCCTCGTGGCTAGGGTGTGGCCCCCTGGTCTTGATCTTTTGTCGGTATTTTTTATTATTTCCAAAAAGACGCTCCGTGGAGTTTCAGGTCATTCTGAGAACTTTTGTTTGTGCACATAAATAACACCATGGCAATTCTGCTGAAAACAGCACCAGTCCGGGTTAGTTCCATTCAAATCATGCAAGTTAGAGTCCAAAACAAGGGCAAAAGTGTTTGGGAAAGTAGATACGACAGAGACGTATCAACTCCCCAAGCTTAAACCTTTGCTTGTCCTCAAGCAATTCAGTTGACAAACTGAAAGTGATAAAGAAAGACTTTTACAAACTATGTTTGCTCTTGTTGTTGTAAATATGTAAAGCCAGCATTCAAGTTTTCAGCAAAGATTATGAACTGACCATATTCACAATAACTCTTAGGTCTCATGTTTACTCATATCAATGGCATAATCAACTAGCGAGCAATAATAATAAATCTCGGATGACAACACTTTCTCAAAACAATCATAATATGATATAACAAGATGGTATCTCGCTAGCCCTTTCTGAGACCGCAAAACATAAATGCAGAGCACCTTTAAAGATCAAGGACTGACTAGACATTGTAATTCATGGTAAAAGAGATCCAATCAAGTCATACTCAATGTAAACTAACAATAATGAATGCAAATGACAGCGGTGCTCTCCAACTGGTGCTTTTTAATAAGAGGATGATGACTCAACATAAAAGTAAATAGATAGGCCCTTCGTAGAGGGAAGCAAGGATTTGTAGAGGTGCCAGAGCTCGGTTTTAAAATAGAGATGAATAATATTTTTGAGCGGTATACTTTCATTGTCAACATAACAACCAAGAGATGGCGATATCTTCCATGCTACACACATTATAGGCGGTTCCAAACAGAATGGTAAAGTTTATACTCCCCCTCCACCAACAAGCATCAATCCATGGCTTGCTCGAAACAACGAGTACCTCCAACTAACAAGAGTCCCAGGGGGAGTTTTGTTTGCAATGATTTTGATTTAGTTTGCATAAAGCATGGGACCGGGCATCCCGGTGACCAGCCATTTTCTCGTGAGTGAGGAGCGGAGTCCACTCCTCTTGAGAATAACTCGCCTAACATGGAAGATACAGACAGCCCTAGTTGATACATGAGCTATTCGAGCATACAAAACAGGATATTTGTTTGAAGGTTTAGAGTTTGGCACATACAAATTTACTTGGAATGGCAGGTAGATACCGTATATAGGTAGGTATGGTGGACTCATATGGAGCAACTTTGGGGTTTATGGGATTGGATGCACAAGCAGTATTCCGCTTAGTACAGGTGAAGGCTAGAAAAAGTCTGGGAAGCGACCAGTTAGAGAGCGACAACAGTCATGAACATGCATTAAAATTAATCAACACCAAATGCAAGCATGAGTAGGATATAATGCACCATGAACATAAATATTGTAGAGGCTATGTTGATTTTGTTTCAACTACATGCGTGAACATGTGCCAAGTCAAGCCACTCGAATCATTCAAAAGAGGATACCACCATATCATATCACATCACAACCATTTTAATAGCATGTTGGCACGCAAGGTAAACCATTATAAGCTCCTAGCTAATTAAGCATGGCATAAGAAACTATGATCTCTAATTGTCATCGCAAACATGTTTATTCATAATAGGCTGAATCAGGAACGATGAACTAATCATATTTACAAAAACAAGAGAGGTCGAGTTCATACCAGCTTTTCTCATCTCAATCAGTCCATCATATATCATCATAATTGCCTTTCACTTGCACGAATGAACGATGTGAATAATAATAATAGTGCACGTGCATTGGACTAAGCTGGAATCTGCAAGCATTCAATAAATAGGAGAAGACAAGGCAATATGGTCTCTTTTGTCAGATCAATAATAATGCATATAAGAGAGACTTTAACAAGTTAATCATGGTCTTCTCCTATCGACCCCCAAAGAAAAGAAAAGAAATAAAACTATTTACACGGGAAAGCTCCCAACAAGCAAAAGAAGAACATGAAATCTTTTTGGTTTTTCTTTTTAATTACTACTACAAGCATGGAAAGTAAAACTAGCTAAAAGCTACAACTATTTTTTTTGTTTTTTCTTAAGGTTTATTAAGCACACAAGAAGAAAGCATAAAAAGAGAAAATCAACTAGCATGGATATTGCGATGAAAAAGTATGAGCACTGACATCTAGCAATGAGTGTGTGAACATGAATGTAATGTCGGTGAGAAATACGTACTCATCCAAGCTTAGGCTTTTGGCCTAAGTTGGTTTAATGCCACAGATGGCCTGGCGGATATCCAAAGTTGTAGTTGGGGTCGTACTGAGATGCAGCAGTCATTGCATCGTGGGTTGGAGCTTGGAGGCAAGCTATCTCAGCTCTCCTCTTATACTCTTCCACCTCCTCTCTGGTTACAGAATATCGCCCTTTTGCCTGAAAGTCAAAGAAAGTAGAAGCAGGGAGAGCGACGTGATAGGTGCGTCGTCTGTCAAAGATTAGTCGGTACTGGAGGAACTGATCATTCCTCTCAACAAACTAATGACGAACCATAGCCTCATAATCCAAATAAGCAGGAGGCAACTCAATATCATCCTCACGTATGGTTATACCAAGAAAATTAGCTATGCGGGTTGCATAAATTCCACCAAAGAAATCTCCATTAAATCTATTAAGATGCAACCTACGTGCAACAATGGCTCCCAAATTATAAGATTTATCTCCTAACACAGCACTCCTAAGAATATTGAGGTCAGGGACACACATGTGACATGCTTCATCTTTACCGTTAATGCATCTACCTATGAAGAGAGCAAAATAATGTATAGCAGGAAAGTGAATGCTCCCTATGGTAGCTTGTGCTATATCTCTAGATTCCCCCATAGTTATACTAGCAAGAAAATCTCTAAATTCAGATTTGCGAGGTTCACTAGCACTACCCCATTGTGGAATTTTGCAAGCAGTGGTAAACTCCTCTAAGTCAATAGTGTAAGAATTTTCATAAAGATCGAACATGACAGTTTGAGAATTGCGTGAAGATGAAAATTCAAACCTCCTCACAAAAGAACTAGTGAGATAGTGGTACTGGCGGCATTTTTCTTCCTCGAAGCTCACAAGGTCAGCATTATGCAAATATGCGTTAAATTCTTCCTTAATTCCTACTCGATCCATGAAGTCCTCTGAAGGCCATTCACAAGACCGCACTGGAACGTCCCTTGGTGGCTCATCATCAGCATCACGCATTGCAAGCCTGGGTCCTTGTTTCCTTGAAGAACCACCTTGGTACATTTTCCTAAACATATTTCTTCCTCTGAAAAATTTCTGAAATTTTTAGTAACTTCAAATAAAAGTAAACCAAACTCAACAAAATTGATAGCAACTACTCCTACAAGTGCCTAGAGCCCATATCATGCATTAGAATTACTTGGAACCATATAAATTTGACATGCAAGCTCAAGAACAGGGTCACCTAAGCAGGAAAAATATGCAATGAATAAAGCACTCGAACAAAAACTAATTGGACTAATGGAGGAGTCACATACCAAGGAACAATCCCCCCAAGCAGTTTTGTGAGAGGTGCTTTGAGCAAGGAGATCGAAAATGGCAGCAAAATGAGCTTGGACTCGGGTTTGAACTGGATAATGGTGTTTGTGGGAGGAAGAAGGAGTGTGTGGGTGGAATAAGTGGAGGAGGGCCACCATGGGCCCACGAGGCAGGGGCACGCCTAGGAGGGTAGGGCACGCCCTCCACCCTCGTGGCCAGGTAGATGCCCCCTTGCTGTGTTCTCAGTGCCAAATATTCTCAAATATTTCAGAAAAAATCATATTTAAATTTCAGGGCATTTGGAGAACTTTGATTTTCGGGGTATTTTTATATTGCATGGATAATTCAGATAATAGACAGAAAATACTAATTTTATTTTATTTAATATAAATAACAGAAAGTAAAAGGAGGGTACAGAGAGTTGTGTTTTCCAAATTCATCCATCTCATGATCATCAAAAGGAATCCATTAACAAGGTTGATCAAGTCTTGTTAACAAACTCATTCCGAATAACATGGAACCGGAGAATTTTCGAATAACACTAGGTTAACTCAACGGGGATATGCATATCCCCAATAATTAGAATATCATATTTCTTCTTGATAGTAGGTAGAGGAAATTCAAAACCTCCAAAAATAATCGATGGAATTTTTCCAATAGAATTAATACTGTGGACTTGAGGTTGTTTCCTCGGAAAGTGTACCGTATGCTCATTACCATTAACATGAAAAGTGACATTGCCTTTGTTGCAATCAATAATAGCCCCTGCAGTATTCAAAAAGGGTCTTCCAAGAATAATGGACATACTATCGTCCTCAGGAATATCAAGAATAACAAAGTCCGTTAAAATAGTAACATTTGCAACCACAACAGGCACATCCTCACAAATACCGACAGGTATAGCAGTTGATTTATCAGCCATTTGCAAAGATATTTCAGTAGGTGTCAACTTATTCAAATCAAGCCTATGATAGAAAGAGAGAGGCATAACACTAACACCGGCTCCAAGATCACATAAAGCAGTTTTAACATAGTTTCTTTTAATGGAGCATGGTATAGTGGGTACTCCTGGATCTCCAAGTTTCTTTGGTATTCCACCCTTAAAAGTATAATTAGCAAGCATGGTGGAAATTTTAGCTTCCGGTATCTTTCTTTTATTAGTAACGATTTCTTTCATGTACTTAGCATAAGGATTCATTTTAAGCATATCAGTTAATCGCATACGCAAAAAGATAGGTCTAATCATTTCAGCAAAGCGCTCAAAATCATCATCATCCTTTTTCTTGGATGGTTTGGGAGGAAAATGTAACGCCCTCGATGCAGCTATATCTCCCACGTGTCGAAGCACGACTTAGAGGCATAACCACATTGAAAGCAATGTCGCAAGTGAGGTAATCTTTGCAAACAACCCATGTAATACAATAGGGGAAAAGATACATAGTTGGCTTACAATCGCCACTTCACACAAATACATGAATAAAGCATTACATCAATCCGATACAATCAAGGTCCGACTACGGAACAAAAATAAAAGAAGACTACCCCAAATGCTACACAGATCCCCGACCGTCCCGACTGGGCTCCACTACTGATCAACTAGAATGAACAACACAAAGGACAAGATCTTCACCGAGCTCCTCCTTGAGCTTGGTTGCTTCATCTGCACGGTATCATCGGCACCTGCAAACTGGTTTTGGAAGTATCTATGAGTTACGGGGACTCAGCAATCTCACACCCTCGCGATCAAGACTATTTAAGCTTATAGGAAGGGTAAAAGGTATGAGGTGGAGCTGCAGCAAGCGACTAGCATATTTGGTGGCTAACAACGCAAATGAGAGCGAGAAGAGAAGGCAAAAGCACGGTCGAACAACTATGATCAAGAAGTGATCCTAGAACAACCTACGTTAAGCATAACTCCAACACCGTGTTCACTTCCCGGACTCCGCCGAGAAGAGACCATCACGGTTACACACGCGGTAGATGTATTTTAATTAAGATAACCTTTATGTTTTCTACAACCGGACATTAACAAATTCCCATCTGCCCATAACCGCGGGCACGGCTTTCGAAAGTTCAAATCCCTGCAGGGGTGTCCCAACCTAGCCCATCACAAGCTCTCACGGTCAACGAAGGATATTCCTTCTAGCGGGAAGACCCGATCAGACTCGGAATCCCCGTTACAAGACATCCTCGACAATGGTAAAACAAGTCCAGCAACACCGCCCGAATGTGCCGACAAATCCCGATAGGACCTGCACATATCTCGTTCTCAGGGCACACTCAGATGAGCGCTCCATACAACTAAACCAAACCTCGAGTTTCCCCGAGGGGGCACTACA
>NC_041392.1:521609110-521675979 GCF_002162155.2 Triticum dicoccoides | reverse complement strand
GGGGGGGGGGGGTTAAAATAATGATGACCCTCATGAGCGCGACTCCCAAGGGAAAAAGAGGCTAGGTGGCGAATGGTAAAACCAATGTTGGGCATTGCTGGAGGAGTTTTATTCAAGGCGAACTGTCAAGGGGTTCCCATTATAACCCAACCGCGTAAGGAACGCAAAATCCGGGAACATAACACCGATATGACGGAAACTAGGGCGGCAAGAGTGGAACAAAACACCAGGCATAAGGCCGAGCCTTCCACCATTTACCAAGTATATAGATGCATTAATTAAATAAGAGATATTGTGATATTCCCACATATAAACATGTTCCAACAAGGAACAACATATCCATGTTCCAACAAGGAACAAACTTCATCTTCACCTGCAACTAACAACGCTATAAGAGGGGCTGAGCAAAGCGGTAACATAGCCAAACAACGGTTTGCTAGGACAAGGTGGGTTAGAGGCTTGGTTTAACAACATGGGAGGCATGATAAGCAAGTGGTAGGTATCGCAGCATAGGCATAGCAAAAGAGCGAGCAACTAGCAAGCAAAGATAGAAGTGATTTCGAGGGTATGGTCATCTTGCCTGAAATCCTGCAAGGAAGAAGAACGAGTCCATGACGAAGACAAATGAACGTAGTCGAACAGGTCCTCACAAATGCGATGTAACGGAACCAACCCGAAGAAGCAAAACCGGAAAGAAGCACACAACATAGTAAACAAACCACACACGAACATGGTATGATATGCGGGATGCGGTATGCGATGCATATGCAAGATTTGACAAGGAATGATTAACCCTGGCCTCAACTTGGAAAACCAAGAGTGCCACTGGAAAGGGAGTTGATTTCGGTTGAAATCGATATAAAGATCACCGGAATCGGATGCACTGTTTGGAAATGGCAAGCAAAACAAATATGGCACCGGTCTGCGATAATCAGCAAGTGACCAACTAAATGCATCAAGATAAATATGCTACAGCACTCAAATATGACAACAAAATACATGGCGGGGATCCACTCATGATGCTTGACAAAAGATGAACACTGAGCTACGGCTAAATCATCCATTAACAGGTTCAAACAAGCATGGCAAAAGTGCAAATGATAACAGGTTTCAGACTTAGTGAAATTAACACAAGGCTGGAATTTCAGATCAGGTAGCACACTTTGGAGCATGAAAATTATATGCTACAGGAAGTTAACATGGCAACGCAAGGCATGGCATGGAGCTACTCAAGGAGCTTAACAAAAGTCCCTTGGTGACCTTGAGCCAAAAGGGATCAGAAAATACAATTGCAAGCATGTGAACATGGCAAAAACATAAACAGATTCAGACTTAGTGAAAAACTGGAGCATGCAAAACAGTTAACGAGTAGACATGTTTACGAGCTCGATGCACTCACTACAGAGCATGGCATGACAAACTAAGCATACACCCATCAAGAATACATGACATAGAAGCTAGACATGGCAAGAACAATATCATAGCATGCACGGATCAATAGCAACATCCTCGGCAAAATCGCTAAACATGTCAACAATCTGCCAGGATTCACTTTATAGCAAAAGTAGAGCTCGATTGACTCAAGCTAGGGTGCTCCATAAATGCAAACAAAGACATGGATGGATAGAGCATCACAATATTAACAAAACATCATTACTGATCATCCTCAAAAGAGGCACGAATCACTAGGAAACAACATGAACATATGGCATAAAGACAAAAACAGGACAAGGACTTGGTGAAATTCTAAGTCCCTGAAATCAGCATTACCGATTACGCTACTTTGCAAGCTTGTGCTAGTCACCACAAATATCACAAAAATACATGGTAAGCACCCCTGTAAAGATGGCATGGCATATAACAAAACACATGTAGAGCTCAGGATCATAGCATGCACACATTAAACATGGCAAAAATGACAAAATGCCATTTGCTGAAACAGATCTGACAAATTCCTCACATAGCCCTCTTCCAACAGGATTTCGGGCATCAAAATGAGCTCAAATTAAAATGATGCAATGAGATGAAATGATGTACTCGTCGAGGCGAATATTTTGATATGCTACACACACAAATCGGATCTACAATGAGAGAATTATTTGCTAACGAAGTATGCAAAAAAATATTGAGGGAGAGGGAAAAAGTCAACCGGATCTGGATCTAGGGTTCCTCGGCACGCGAACCGAGGTAACTCCGGCAAGGTCGAAGAAGCGGCGGGGAGGTGAGGGAAGGTAGATCCGGCCTCTCCCGAGCGGATGCGGCGGCGGTGGGGCGACTCCGGCCATCGCGGTGGTCGAGGAGGCGCGGGAACACGCGCGGCTGATCGGCAGCGAGCTCCGGCCGGCGATGCGCGGCGGCGACGGAGCTGCGCGACGGAGTTGGAGGGAGTCGGGCGGTGGGAGGCGCCCTGGCGGCGGGGAAGGGCGGCGTTGGCGAGACGGGCCTCGGGGGCCCGATCCGGGCTCGCCCGGGCCGGCGGCTGTGGAAGGAGACGCGGGACACGTGGCAGTCGCCGGTTGGCGCGGCGATTTAGTCCGGCGGCCGGCGGACGTGTTCGGCCGTGCGGAGAGGAGCGGGCTAGGGTTTAGGGGCGGAAAAGATCCGGAATTTTCAGGGGAGATCTAGTTTTATAGGTAGAGGGAGCTAGGAGAGTACAGATGAGGTGCGGTTTTCGGCCAGGCGATCATGATCGAACGACCGAGATGATGGAGGAGGTGTTGGGCTGCAACACACACGGGGCCTTTTCGGTCCTTCGGTTAACCGTTGGAGTATCAAACGAAGTCCAAAAGGCACGAAACTTGACAGGCGGTCTACCGGTAGTAAACCAAGGTCGCATGACAAGTCTTGGTCCAATCCGAAAATGTTTAACACCCGCACACGAAAAGAGGTAGAAAGGAACACCGGGTGACATAGGAGCGCCGGATTGCAAAATGAACAACGGGGAAAAGGCTCGGATGCATGAGACGAACATGTATGCAAAAGAAATGCACATGATGACATGATATGCAATGCATGACACGCAAGCAATGTCAAGGCAACAACAGCGAATAACTGGAGGACACCTGGCACATCGGTCTCGGGGCGTTACAGAAAAGGCATGGGTTTCTGAACCCACGGTTCCCTTTCTTTACCATGTTTCCTAGCAACAAAGTATCTTTTATCATAACGTTGATTCTTTGATTGTGGGTTATCAAGATCAACAACAGGTTCAATTTGTATATCATTATCATTGCTAGGTTGGCCATCAACATGAACATTATCATTAAAATTAACACTAGTTTCAGGTTCATTACCAGATTGTGTTTCAGCATCAAAAATAGAAATATCATTTGGATTCTCAGGTGTTTTAGCAATAGGTTCACTAGAAGCACGCAAAGTCCTATCATTCTTCTTTTTCTTCCTTTTAGAAGGACTAGGTGCATCTATATTATTTCTCTGAGAATCTTGCTCAATTCTCTTAGGGTGGCCTTCAGGATACAAAGGTTCCTGAGTCATTTTACCAGTTCTAGTAGCCACTCTAACAGCAAAATCATTATTCTTACTATTCAATTCATTGAGCAAATCATTTTGAGCTTTAAGTACTTGTTCTACTTGAGTGATAACCATAATAGCATGTTTACTAATAAGTTTAAGTTCACCTTTGACATTAGCCATATAATCACCCAAGTAATCAAGCATATCAACACTGCGTTTTAATTCTCTACCAAAATAAGCATTGAACTCTTCTTGCTTAGCCATAAATTTATCAAACTCATCTAGGCATGGGCTAGCAAACTTAGTAAATGGGATTTCAGCTTTATCATATCTATAGAGAGAATTTACCTTTACTACCTGTGTCGGGTTATCAAGACCATGTATTTCTTCAATAGGAGATGGATTAAAATTATGCATTTCTTCGACAGGCGGTAAATTACGACCATGTATTTCTTCAATAGGAGGTAAATTCTTAACATCTTCATTTAATACCCTTTTCTTTCATGGATTTCTTTGCCTCTTACATATCTTCAGGACTAAGAAATGGAATACCCCTCTTCTTCGGAGTTGGTTTAGGAATAGGCTCAGGAATTGGCTCCGGAGGTGTCCAATTATTTTCATTTGTCAACATATTATTCAATAGAATTTCAGCTTCACCCGGTGTTCTTTCCCTGAAAACAGAACCAACACAACTATCCAGGTAATCTCTGGAGGCATCGGTTAGTTCATTATAAAAGATATCAAGTGTTTCATTTTTCTTAAGAGGATGATCAGGCAAAGCATTACGTAATTGGAGAAGCCCCCCCAAGCTTGTGGGAGACTCTCTTCTTCAATTTGCACAAATTTATATATATCCCTTAAAGCAGCTTGTTTCTTATGAGCAGGGAAATATTTAGCAGAGAAGTAATAAATCATATCCTAGGGACTACTAACAACCAGGATCAAGAGAATTAAACCATATCTTAGCATCACCCTTTAATGAGAACGGAAATATTTTAAGGATATAAAAGTAGCGAGTTCTCTCATCGTTAGTGAACAGGGTAGCTATATCATTTAATTTAGTGAGATGTGCCACAACAGTTTCAGATTCATAGCCATAGAAAGGATCAGATTCAACCAAAGTAATTATATCAGGATCAACAGAGAATTCATAATCCTTATCAGTAACACAGATAGGTGAAGTTGCAAAAATAGGGTCAGGTTTCATTCTAGCATTAAGAGATTACTGCTTACATTTAGCTAATAACCTCTTTAGATCATATCTATCATTGCAAGCAAGAATAGCTATAGCAGATTCTTCATCCAGAACATAACCCTTAGGAACAACAGGCAATTCATATTTATTAGGGGGAGAGTCTTCATCGTCACTTTCATCAATATTATCAGTTTCAATAATTTCATTCTCTCTAGCCCTAGCAAGTTGTTCATCAAGAAATTCTCCAAGTGGCACAGTAGTATCAAGCATAGAAGTAGTTTCATCATAAGTATCATGCATAGCAGAAGTGGCATCATCAATAACATGCAACATATCAGATTGAATAGCAGAAGCAGGTTTAGGTGTCGCAAGCTTACTCAAAACAGAAGGTGAATCAAGTGCAGAGCTAGATGGCAGTTCCTTACCTCCCCTTGTAGTTGAGAGATAAATCTTGGTTCTTGGATCTTTCAAGTTCTTCATAATGATAAGTAGATATAAATCCCAAGTGACTCAAAGAATAGAGCTATGCTCCACGGCAACGGCGACAGAAAATAGTCTTGATAACCCACAAGTATAGGGGATCGCAACAGTTTTCGAGGGTAGAGTATTCAACCCAAATTTATTGATTCGACACAAGGGGAGCCAAAGAATATTCTCAAGTATTAGCAGCTTAGTTGTCAATTCAACCACACCTGGAAACTTAATATCTACATCAAAGTATTTAGTAGCAAAGCAATATGATAGTAGTGGTAACAGTAGCAAAAGGTAATGATAGAAAAAGTAATGTTTTTGGTATTTTGTAGTGATGATAGCAATAGCAATGGATAAGTAAGTAAGCGAAGAACAATATATGGAAAGCTCGTAGGCAATGGATCGGTGATAGAGAATTATGCCGGATGCGGTTCATCATGTAACAGTCATAACCTAGGGTGACACAGAACTAGCTCCAATTCATCAATGTAATGTAGGCATGTATTCCGAATATAGTCATACATGCTTATGGAAAAGAACTTGCATGCCATCTTTTGTCCTACCCTCCCGTGGCAACGGGGTCCTAGCGGAAACAAAGGGATATTAAGGCCTCCTTTTAATAGAGTACCGGACCAAAGCATTAACACATAGTGAATACATGAACTCCTCAAACTACGGTCATCACTGGGAGTGGTCCCGATTATTGTCACTTCGGGGTTGCCGGATCATAACACATAGTAGGTGACTATAGACTTGCAAGATAGGATCAAGAACTCTCATATATTGATGAAAACATAATAGGTTCAGATCTGAAATCATGGCACTCGGGCCCTAGTGACAAGCATTAAGCATAGCAAAGTCATAGCAACATCAATCTCAGAACATAGTGGATACCAGGGATCAAACCCTAACAAAACTAACTCAATTACATGATAAATCTCATCCAACCCATCACCGTCTAGCAAGCCTACGATGGAATTACTCACGCACGGCGGTGAGCATCATGAAATTGGTGATGGAGGATGGTTGATGATGACGACGGTGACGAATTCCCCTCTCCGGAGCCCCAAACGGACTCTAGATCAGCCCTCCCGAGAGGTTTTAGGGCTTGGCGGCGGCTCTATATCATAAAACGCGTTGAATCCTTCTCTTCTATTTTTTCTCCTCGAAAGTGAATATATAGAGTTGGAGTTGAGGTCGGAGGAGCTCCAGGGGTCCCACGAGGTAGGGGGCACGCCCAGGGGGGCAGGCGCGCCCCCACCCTCGTGGCTAGGGTGTGGGCCCCTGGTCTTGATCTTTTGCCAGTATTTTTTATCATTTCCAAAAAGACGCTCTGTGGAGTTTCAGGTCATTCTGAGAACTTTTGTTTTTGCACATAAATAACACCATGGCAATTCTGCTGAAAACAACGTCATTCCAGGTTAGTTCCATTCAAATCATGCAAGTTAGAGTCCAAAACAAGGGCAAAAGTGTTTGGAAAAGTAGATATGACGGAGACGTATCAGGCCCCCTTCCTTTTATCGAAGGGGGAAAGGGAGAAGGAGAGGGAGAAGGAGAAGGAAAGGGGGCCCGCACCCCCTCCCCTAGTCCAATCCGTACTCCTCCCTTCCCTTGAGGGCTGGCTTGCCTCCCTCCTATGGCCCGTGTGGCCCATATCTTCCCCCTGGGGGGTTCCGGTAACCCCCCGGTACTCCGATATGTACCCGATACATTCCGAACACTTCCGGTGTCTGAATACTATCGTCCAATATATCAATATTTACCTCTCGACCATTTCGAGATTCCTCATCATGTCTGTGATCTCATCCGGGACTCCAAACAATCTTCGGTCACCAAAACACATAACTCATAATACAAATCGTCATGAAACGTTAAGCGTGCCGACCCTACGGGTTCGAGAACTATGTAGACATGACCGAGACACCTCTCCGGTCAATAACCAATAGCGGAACCTGGATGCTCATATTGGTTCCTACATATTCTACGAAGATCTTTATCGGTCAAACTGTAATGACAAGATACGTCATTCCCTTTGTCATCGGTATGTTACTTGCCCGAGATTCGATCGTCGGTATCTTCATACCTAGTTCAATCTCGTTACCGGCAAGTCTATTTACTCGTTCCGTAATGCATCATCCCGTAACTAACTCATTAGTCACATTGCTTGCAAGGCTTATCATGATGTGCATTACCGAGAGGGCCCAGTGATAAATCCTAATCTCGATCTATGCCAACCCAACAAACACCTTCGGAGATACCTGTAGATCATCTTTATAATCACCCAGTTATGTTGTGACATTTGATAGCACACAAGGTATTCCTCCGGTATCCAGGAGTTGCATAATCTCTTAGTCAAAGGAATATGTACAAGTCATGAAGAAAGCAATAGCAATAAACTTAACGATCATTATGCTAAGCTAACTGATGGGTCTTGTCCATCACATCATTCTCCTAATGATGTGATCCCATTCATCAAATGACAAGAAATGTCCATGGTTAGGAAATTTAACCATCTTTGATTAACGAGCTAGTCTAGTAGAGGCATACTAGGGACACTGTGTTTTGTCTGTGTATTCACACATGTATCAAGTTCCCGGTTAATAAATTCTAGCATGAGTAATAAACATTTATCATGATATAAGGAAATATAAATAACAACTTTATTATTGCCTCTAGGGCATATTTCCTTCAATCCACACATACAGAACCACCGATCCGACAGGGCTTCACCGTCCAGAACAAGAGCGCCGCTAAAGAACTAGAACGGAGGAGCAACCTTACAGCGTGGGTCAAACTGAGAGAGAGAAAGAGCTACATGAATGAGAAAACCTTTTGTGTTCTTTGGCCGTCTCCCCTCTATTTATAAGAGGGCAGGGGAAGGTCAACTTGAAGAAGGGGTCGGCTGCTCCCAATGGGTGCGACCCCATGTAAGGTTGGTTGTCCCAAGGGATGCACCCTCCCCAAACACTAGGGAGCCACTAGGTTGCTTGCCCACTAAGCCTAGGTGGTACCCCACCATTGGGCCCCTAGGGCCCATCTGGTTGCCCCCCCACTTGGGTCTTGCCATGGGACTAACCCACGACGCCCTAGGAATACTGAGGGTGTTGGAAATATGCCATAAAGGCAATAATATTGTATTATTATATTTTCATGTTTATAATTCATAATTTATATTCTATGCTATAACTGTTATGATCTTGGAATGTGCAATTTAGTGGAAAACTCATATGCAGGAGTGTGCAATGACAAACGGTAAATATATGATTTCTAGTCTCGCCTCTAAGACTAGCTAAAGTGTTGTTGATGATCATGTTTTCCAGATCTTAGGATATCGTTAACTGTAACGATATTCCTAAAACAACTTTGAGAATATGACATTAGAAGAACAATCATATTCAATCGACCCCAAACTTGTTTGTTATACTTTGAGATACAATCGTCAGAAGTCAATTGCTATAACACAGAGAGTTAACATGTGATTTAGTTCCTTAGACCATGAGAGTATCGTAGTCACTTATTACTGTACAATGGACTTTGGGGTTGCTCAAATGTCACATGTAACACGGTGATCATAACGACAACTTACAGGTTCACCGGGAAGTTTGACAAGGGAGTAGATAGCTCAAGAGTGGGATTTGCACCTCCGACGATGGAGAGATATTCTTAGGGCCCTCTCGGTGTGACGACATCCATCATCGTCTAGCAAGAAATAGGTGACTAGGTCACGGGGATGTCGGAACATGTCAATAAGAAAGAAGAACAAAACCGATAACGCAGAACTAGTATAGTGAGCATGTGTATGACTCAAGAGGATACAAATATATCTCACCCTGGGTTTTGTAAAGTATTGCGAAGCAAAGGAATAGCACAGGATAACCAAAGGTTCACTCGAATGTCACTCATGTACTCATAGGGATTGACATGGATGTCCACGGTTTCGCTATGGGTCATTGAACGAAAGGGGTTTTGTTCATGTCGATGTTTTATTGAACCTACAAGGTCTGAAGCTTAAGTAGTCACGATCTTCTGAGTGTCAGTAGGACATGAGTAATGATGAAATATTTATGAAATAGCTTCATCAATATTCGAAATAGTTTCGAGAGGAACCGGAAGCATTTTGGGGTCATCAGAAGGGTTTCGGGGTTTACCGGATACTGATAAATACTATATAGGTGGAAAATGTTTCTGGAGATGTTAAATTAATAATAAAGGCTCTAATAATATTCAGCAGACTTTTATATTTAATTAAATATCAACGTTTCTTAAAAGGCCAAGTGGTGGAAAGGATATTGGGCCACTTGGGCCCAATAGGAGGTGGCTCCCCCTTTCTTCTTGGAGAAGGAAGGGGGAGGCTAAATTGGAGGGGGATTCTGCCTCCTCTTGGCCAGCGCAATGGGGAGACCTTCCCCCTTGTGGCGCCCCTCTCCCCTCCAACCTATATATACTAGAGGTTTTGGGCACTTTTGTACACACAAGTTTTCAAACCTCCTCTAGTTCTCTAGTTGTGTAGTTCTAGTTCTAGTTGATCCAATTAGAGCTAGATCTAGATCCTCTCTAATCCTCATAATTAGAAGCCTAGTGTGGTTCTTATCTCCTTCCTCTAATTCTCCGATGATGATTAGCTCTGGTCAATCAAGCGCCGCCAGATCATGAAGACCGTACGCTTGCAAACTATGGAGAGGCTTGCTTTCTGTCTTCCGTCCGAGGGATCATTCGTGAATGGTTCGGGGGACTTCTGTTGGAAATATGCCCTAGAGGCAATAATAAAATGGTTATTATTGTATTTCCTTGTTCATGATAACTTGTTCATGCTATAATTGTGTTATCCGGAAATCATAATACATGTGTGAATACATAGACCACAACATGTCCCTAGTGAGCCTCTAGTTGACTAGCTCCTTGATCAATAGATGGTTACGATTTCCTAACCATGGACATTGGATGTCATTGATAATGGCATCACATCATTAGGAGAATGATGTGATGGACAAGACCCAATTCTAAGCATAGCACAAGATCGTGTAGTTCGTCTACTAAAGCTTTTATAATGTCAAGTATCATTTCCTTAGACCATGAGATTGTGCAACTCCCGGATACCGTAGGAATGCTTTGGGTGTGCCAAACGTCACAACGTAACTGGGTGGCTATAAAGGTGCACTACGGGTATCTCCGAAAGTGTTTGTTGGGTTGGCACGAACCGAGACTAGGATTTGTCACTCCGTGTGACGGAGGGGTATCTCCGGGCCCACTTGGTAGGACATCATCATAATGAGCTCAATGTGACCAAGGAGTTGATCATGGGATGATGTGTTACGAACGAGTAAAGAGACTTGCTGGTAACGAGATTGAACAAGGTATAGGGATACCAATGATCGAATCTCGGGCAAGTATCATACCGGTAGACAAAGGGAATTGTGTACGGGATTGATTGAATCCCCGACATCGTGGTTCATCTGATGAGATCATCGTGGAGCATGTGGGAGCCAACATGGGTATCCATATCCCGCTGTTGGTTATTGGCCGGAGAGATGTCTCGGTCATGTCTGCATGCCTCCCGAACCCGTAGGGTCTACACGCTTAAGGTTCGATGATGCTAGGGTTATAGGGAAAAGATGTATGTGGTTACCGAATGTTGTTTGGAGTCCCGGATGAGATCCCGGACGTCACGAGGAGTTCAGAAATGGTTCGGAGGTAAATATTTATATATGGGAAGTCCCGTTTTGGACACCGGAAGTGTTCTGGGCGTTATCGGTAACGTACCGGGACCACCGGAAGGGTTCGGGGGTCCACCGGGAGGGGCCACCAGCCCCGGAGGCCTGCGTGGGCCAAGTGTGGGAAGGGACCAGCCCCAAGGTGGGCTGGTGCACCTCCCACAAGAGGCCCAAGACGCAGGGAAGGGGAGAAAGGGGAAACCCTAGGCTCAGATGGGCCTAAGGCCCACCTAGGGTGCGCCCCCTCCCCCCCTCTGGCCGCCCCCTCCCCCCCTCTGGCCGCCCCCTAGATGCATCTAGGGCTGGCCGCCACCCCTAGGGGGGAACCCTAGATGGGGGCGCAGCCCCTCCCCCCCTATATATAGTGGGGTTTTTGGGGCTGTGAGAGACACAAGTCTCCCTCTCTCTTGGCGCAACCCTACCCCTCTCCCTCCTCGTCTCTCACAGTGCTTGGCGAAGCCCTGCTGGAGTGCCATGCTCCTCCACCATCACCACGCCATCGTGCTGCTGCTGGACGGAGTCTTCCCCAACCTCTCCCTCTCTCCTTGCTGGATCAAGGTCCGAGAGACGTCACCGGGCTGCACGTGTGTTGAACGCGGAGGCGCCGTTGTTCAGTGCTTAGATCAGATTCAGCTACGATCTGAATCGCTTCATGTACGACTCCACTGACCACATTCTTGCAATGCTTCCGCATCACGATCTTCAAGGGTATGAAGATGCACTCCCCTCTCTCTCTCGTTGCTAGTTTCTCCATAGATTGATCTTGGTGATGCGTAGAATTTTTTTAATTGCTGCAACGATCCCCAACAGTGGCATCATGAGCTAGGTCTATGCATAGTTTCCATGCACGAGTAGAACACAAGTTGTTGTGGGTGTTAATTTTGTCAATTTACTTGCCGTTACTAGTCTTATCTTTATTCGGCGGCATCGTGGGATGAAGCAGCCCGGACCGACCTTACACGTACGCTTACGTGACACAGGTTCCACCGACTGACATGCACTAGTTACATAAGGTGGCTATCGGGTGTCTGTCTCTCCCACTTTAGTCGGATCGGATTCAATGAAAAGGGTCCTTATGAAGGGTAAATATAAATTAGCATATCACGTTGTGGTTTTTGCGTAGGTAAGAAACGTTCTTGCTAGAAACCCATAGCAGCCACGTAAAAACATGCAACAACAATTAGAGGACGTCTAACTTGTTTTTGCAGGGTATGCTATGTGATGTGATATGGCCAAAAGAATGTGATGAATGATATATGAGATGTATGAGATTGATCATGTTCTTGTAATAGGAATCACGACTTGCATGTCGATGAGTATGACAACCGACAGGAGCCATAGGAGTTGTCTTAATTATTTATGACCTGCTTGTTACTAAAAAGGCCTTGTAATTACTTTACTTTATTGCTAACCGTTAGCCATAGTAGTAGAAGTAATAGTTGGCGAGACAACTTCACGAAGACACGATGATGGAGATCATGGTGTCATGCCGGTGACGATGATGATCATGGCGCCCCAAAGATGGAGATCAAAAGGAGCAAAATGATATTGGCCATATCATGTCACTATTTGATTGCATGTGATGTTTATCATGTTTTACATCTTATTTGCTTAGAATGACGGTAGCTTAAAATAAGATTATCTCTCACTAAAATTTCAAGAGTTGTGTTCCCCCTAACTGTGCACCGTTGCTAAAGTCCGTTGTTCCGAAGCACCATGTGATGATCGGGTGTGATAGGTTCTAACGTTCGCATACAACGGGTGTAAGCCAGATTTACACACGCAATACACTTAGGTTGACTTGACGAGCCTAGCATGTATAGACATGGCCTCAGAACACGGAAGACCGAAAGGTCGAACATGAGTCGTATAGAAGATACGATCAACATGAAGATGTTCACCGATGATGACTAGTCCGTCTCACGTGGTGATTGGACACGACCTAGTTGACTCAGATCATGTATCACTTAGATGACTAGAGGGATGTCAATCTGAGTGGGAGTTCATTAAATAATTTTATTAGATGAACTTAATTATCATGAACATAATCTAAAACTTTACAATATGTCTTGTAGATCAAATGGCCCACGCTAATGTTGCCCTCAACTTCAACGCGTTCCTAGAGAAAACCAAGATGAAAGACGATGGCAGCAACTACACGGACTGGGTCTGTAACCTAAGGATTATCCTCATAGCTGCCAAGAAAGCATATGTCCTTGAAGCACCGCTAGGTGACACACCTGTTGTCCTGGCAGTCGCATGGTGATGATTACTCCCTGGTTTAGTGCGGCATGCTTTACAGCTTAGAACCGGGGCTCCAAAAGCGTTTTGAGCAACATGGAGCATATGAGATGTTCCAAGAGCTGAAAATGGTTTTGCAAGCTCATGCCTGAGTCGAGAGATATGAAGTCTCCGACAAGTTCTACAGTTGTAAGATGGAGGAGAACAGTTCTGTCAGCGAGCACATACTCAAAATGTCTGGGTTGCACAACGCTTGTCTTAGCTGGGAGTCAATCTCCCGGATGACGCAGTCGTTGATAGAATCCTTCAGTCGCTTCCACCTAGCTACAAGAGCTTTGTGATGAACTTCAATATGCAGGGGATGGAAAAGACCATTCCTGAGGTATATTCAATGCTGAAATCAGCGGAGGTGGAGATCAAAAAGGAATATCAAGTGTTGATGGTAAATAAAACCACTAAGTTCAAGAAAGGCAAGGGTAAAAAGAACTTAAAGAAGGATGACAAGGGAGTTGTCGCGCCCGGTAAGCAAGCTGCTGGGAAGAAGCCAAAGAATGTACCCAAGCCTGAGACTGAGTGCTTTTATTGCAAGGGAAACAATCACTGGAAGCGGGACTGCCCCAAGTACTTAGCGGATAAGAAGGCTGGCAATACCAAAGGTATATGTGATATACATGTTATTGATGTGTACCTAACCAGCGCTCCTAGTAGCTCCTGGGTATTTGATACCGGTGCGGTTGCTCATATTTGTAACTCAAAACAGGAGCTACGGAATAAGCGGAGATTGACGAAGGACGAGGTGACGATGCGCGTCAGGAATGGTTCCAAGGTCGATGTGATCGCCGTCGGCACGCTACCTCTACATTTACCTACGGGATTAGTTTTAAACCTCAATAATCGTTATTTAGTGCCAGCTTTGAGCATGAACATTGTTCCTGGATCTCGTTTAATGCGAGATGGCTACTCATTTAAATCTAAGAATAATGGTTGTTCTATTTATATGAGAGATATGTTTTATGGTCATGCCCCGCTGGTCAATGGTTTATTCTTATTTAATCTCGAACATGATGGTACACATATTCATAGTGTGAATGCCAAAAGATGTAAGGTTGGTAATGATAGTCCCACATACTTGTGGCACTGCCGCCTTGGTCACATTGGTGTCAAACCCATGAAGAAACTCCATGTAGATGGACTTTCGGAGTCTCTTGATTATGAATCATTTGACACGTGTGAACCATGCCTCATGGGCAAAATGACCACGACTCCGTTCTTCGGAACAATGGAGCGAGCAACCAACTTATTGGAAATCATACATACTGATGTGTGCGGTCCAATGAGCGTTGAGGCTCGCGGTGGTTATTGTTATTTCTCACCCTCACTGATGACTTAAGTAGATATGGGTATGTCTACTTAATGAAACACAAGTCTGAGACCTTTGAAAAGTTCAAGGAATTTCAGAATGGCGTAGAGAATCAACATGACAGGAAAATAAAGTTCTTACAATCAGATCGTGGGGGAGAATAATTGAGTCACGAAGTTGGCACGCACTTAAGGAAATGTGGAATTGTTTCACAACTCACGCCGCCTGGAACACCTCAGCGTAATGGCATGTCCGAACATCGTAATCGCACTCTATTGGATATGGTGCGATCTATGATGTCTCTTACCAATCTACCGCTATCATTTTGGGGTTATGCTTTAGAGACTGCCACATTCACTTTAAATAGGGCTCCGTCGAAATCCGTTGAGACGACACCATATGAATTATGGTTTGGAAAGAAACCTAAGCTGTCGTTCTGAAAGTTTGGGGATGCGATGCTTATTTCAAGAAACTTCAACCTGAAAATCTCGAACCCAAGTCGGAAAAATGCGTCTTCATAGGATACCCTAAGGAAACTATTGGGTATACTTTCCACCTCAGATCCGAAGGCAAGGTCTTTGTTGCCAAGAATGGATCCTTTCTAGAGAAAGAGTTTCTCTCGAAAGAAGTAAGTGGGAGGAAAGTGGAACTTGATGAAGTACCGCCTCTCGAACCAGAGAGTAGCGCAACGCAAGAAAATGTTTCTACGGTGCCTGCACTAACTAGAGAAGAAGTTAATGATGATGATCAAGGAACTCCGGATCAAGTTACTACTGAACTTCGTAGGTCCACAAGGACATGTTCCGCACCAGAGTGGTATGGTAACCCTGTCCTGGAAATCATGTTGTTAGATAATGGTGAACCTTCAAACTATGAAGAAGCAATGGCGGGCCCGGATTCCGACAAATGGCTTGAAGCCATGAAATCCGAGATAGGATCCATGTACGAAAACGAAGTATGGACTTTGACTGACTTGCCCGATGATCGGTGAGCTATAGAAAATAAATGGATCTTTAAGAAGAAGATAGACGCGGATGGTAATGTCACCATCTATAAGGCTCGGCTTGTCACTAAGGGTTATCGACAAGTTCAAGGGGTTGACTACGATGAGACTTTCTCACCCGTAGCGAAGCTGAAGTCCGTCCGAATCATGTTAGCAATTGCCACATTCTATGATTATGAGATATGGCAAATGGACGTCAAAACGACATTCCTTAATGGTTTCCTTAAGGAAGAATTGTATATGATGCAGCCAGAAGGTTTTGTCGATCCTAAGAATGCTGACAAGGTGTGCAAGCTCCAACGCTCAATCTATGGGCTGGTGCAAGCATCTCAGAGTTGGAACATTCGATTTGATGAGATGATCAAAGCGTTTGGGTTTATGCAGACTTATGGAGAAGCCTGTGTTTACAAGAAAGTGAGTGGGAGCTCTGTAGCATTTCTCATATTATATGTGGATGACATACTATTGATGGGAAATGATATAGAATTCTTGGAAAGCATAAAGGCCTACTTGAATAAGTGTTTTTCAATGAAGGACATTGGAGAAGCTGCTTATATATTAGGCATCAAGATCTATAGAGATAGATCGAGACGCCTCATTGGTCTTTCACAAAGCACGTACCTTGACAAGATATTGAAGAAGTTCAATATGGGTCAGTCCAAGAAGGGGTTCTTGCCTGTATTGTAAGGTGTGAGATTGAGCACGGCTCAATGCCCGACCAGGACAGAAGATAGAGAAAAGATGAGTGTCATCCCCTATGCCTCGGCAATAGGGTCTATTATGTATGCCATGTTGTGTACCGGAACTGATTTAAACCTTGCCATAAGTTTGGTAGGAAGGTACCAAAGTAATCCCAGCATGGAACACTGGACAGCGGTCAAGAATATCCTGAAGTACCTGAAAAGGACTAAGGATATGTTTCTCATTTATGGAGGTGACGAAGAGCTTGTCATAAAGGGTTACGTCGATGCTAGATTTGACACAGATCTGGATGACTCCAAGTCACAAACCGGATAAGTGTATATTTTGAATGGTGGGGCAGTCAGCTGGTGCAGTTGCAAGCAAAGCGTCGTGGCGGGATCTACATGTGAAGCGGAGGACATGGGAGCCTCGGAGGCAGCACATGAAGCAATCTGGATGAAGGAGTTCATTACCGACCTACGAGTTATTCCCAATGCATCAGGCCCGATGACTCTCTTCTGTGACAACACTGGAGCCATTGCCCTTGCCAAGGAGCCCAGGTTTCACAAGAAGACCAGGCATATCAAGCATCGCTTCAACTCCATTCGTGAAAATGTTCAAGATGGAGACATAGATATTTGTAAAGTGCATACGAACCTGAATGTCGCAGATCCGTTGACTAAATCTCTTCCACGAGCAAAACATGATCAACACCAAAACTCTATGGGTGTTCGATACATCACAATGTAACTAGATTATTGACTCTAGTGCAAGTGGGAGACTGTTGGAAATATGCCCTAGAGGCAATAATAAAATGGTTATTATTATATTTCCTTGTTCATGATAATTGTCTATTGTTCATGCTATAATTGTGTTATTCAGAAATCATAATACATGTATGAATACATAGACCACAACATGTCCCTAGTGAGCCTCTACTTGACTAGCTCGTTGATCAATAGATGGTTACAATTTCTTGACCATGGACATTGGATGTCATTGATAATAGGATCACATCATTAGGAGAATGATGTGATGGACAAGACCCAATCCTAAGCATAGCACAAGATCGTGTAGTTCATCTGCTAAAGCTTTTCTAATGTCAAGTATCATTTCCTTAGACCATGAGATTGTGCAACTCCTGGATACCGTAGGAATGCTTTGGGTGTGCCAAACGTCACAATGTAACTGGGTGGCTATAAATGTGCACTACAGGTATCTCCGAAAGTGTCTGTTAGGTTGGCACAAATCGAGACTGGGATTTGTCACTTGGTGTGACAGAGGGGTATCTTTGGGCCCACTCGGTAGGACAACATCATAATGAGCTCAATGTGACCAAGGAGTTGATCACGGGATGATGTGTTACGAACGAGTAAAGAGATTTGCCGGTAACAAGATTGAACAAGGTATAGGGATACCAACGATCGAATCTCGGGCAAGTATCACACCGGTAGACAAAGGGAATTGTGTACGGGATTGATTGAATCCCCGACATCGTGGTTCATCCGATGAGATCATCATGGAGCATGTGAGAGCCAACATGGGTATCCAGATCCCGCTGTTGGTTATTGGCCGAAGAGATGTCTAGGTCATGTCTGCATGCCTCCCGAACCCGTAGGGTCTACACGCTTAAGGTTCGATGACGCTAGGGTTATAGGGAATAGATGTACGTGGTTACTGAATGTTGTTCGGAGTCCTGGATGAGATCCCGGACATCACGGGGAGTTCCGGAATGGTCCAGAGGTAAATATTTATATATGGGAAGTCTCGTTTTGGACACCGGAAGTGTTCTAGGCGTTATCGGTAATGTACCGGGACCACCAGGAGGGGCCACCAGCCCCGGAGGCCTGCATGGGCCAAGTGTGGGAAGGGACCAGCCCCTAGGTGGTCTGGTGCGCCTCCCACAAGAGGCCCAAGACGCAGGGAAGGGGAGAAAGGGGAAACCCTAGGCTCAGATGGGCCTAAGGCCCACCTAGGGTGTGCCCCCCCTCTCTCCCCCTCAAGCCACCCCCCTAGATGCATCTAGGGCTGGCCGCCACCCCTAGGGGGGGAACCCTAGATGGAGGCGCAGCCCCTCCCCTCCCCCTATATATAGTGGGGGTTTTGGGGCTGCCAGAGACACGAGTCTCCCTCTTTCTTGGCGTAGCCCTACCCCTCTCCCTCCTCGTCTCTCGCAGTGCTTGGTGAAGCCCTGTTGGAGTGCCACACTCCTCCACCATCACCATGCCCTCGTGCTGCTGCTGGACGGAGTCTTCCCAAACCTCTCCCTCTCTCCTTGCTGGATCAAGGTGTGGGAGACGTCACCGGGCTGCACGTGCGTTGAACGCGGAGGCGCCGTTGTTCGGTGCTTAGATCGGATTCAGTAGCGATCTGAATCGCTTCGTGTACGACTCCACTGACCGCATTCTTGCAACGTTTCCGCATCGCGATATTCAAGGGTATGAAGATGCACTCCCCTCTCTCTCTGTCAGGACCCTGATCCTATGTCACACCGATCTAGCATGTAACACTTCATATCACTTTGCGGCCTCACGCACGGTATTCCCACGGGTGCCACCTTACCTGGCCCGGGACCGTTTGCGCCTTTTGGCTCACGTATATGATAGTGTCGCTAGCATCCATATGACAGTGAACCCGGGCCAACATGACTTCTCGTGAACCCAAGGTGGCACTAACTGACGGGGACATGCATACATGAATCAACATCGAGCATGTCCGTCAGCAGCGTGCGAATCCGGGCTGTAGCACTGGGCTAACAGGACTCCGGGAACCCGGGCTGTAGCAGGCTAGGCAGGACTCCGGATGTCACCGCGTGACATTTCCCCGAAGGGACATACATAGGAACGAAGTGAATCACATGTCGGCTAGTCAAGTGTTCCGGAGCAGTAGTGCTGGGCTAGCAGGACTCCGGTGAACCGAGCTGTAGCGGACTACTATGGCTCATGGAAGCACAAGACTACATTTCCCCATAAGAGAGGCTACCATGGATAAACAACTAGGTTGTCGGATCCCACACATACCAAGCATTTCAATCATACACACAATATGCTCGATATGTGCAAATACAACATGGCATCACAACAAGACTCTACGACTCAGAGTATTTAATCATTAGGCTCCGAGGAGCGAGATATTACAAACATGGGTCTCATGACCCAACATTCAGAGCATACAAGTCAAAGCACACGCGGGAGCTTAACATGTCTGAGTACAGACATCTACAAATGAAAAAGGCCGAGAAGCCTGACTATATACCAGATCCTGCCGAGGGCACAAGATCGTAGCTGAGGTATCAAGCTAAACGTCGAAGTACACACGGAACTACTAGCAAGACTGACGTCTCTCTGCAAAACATAAAATAGGCAAACGTGAGTACAAATGTACCCAGCAAGACTTACATCAGATACAGCTACATATGCATCAGTATCATCAAAGGGGGTGGTGGAGTTTGACTGCAGCAAGCCAGCTTTGACTTAGTGGCTATCCTAAACTATGACTGCAAGTAACTATTTTGAGGTGGTGCACACGAGTCCACATATTCACCATTCAATACACCACTATGGATCCACTCCCATCTCCCTACGAGAAGGCCATCCATAGCACTCACGCCTATCTTGCGAGTTTTAGAGTATCCACTTTCACTTGTCTATGAACTGTTATAGGCACCCCAGAAGTCCTTTATCGTGGACGCGGCTATTCGAACAGATCATTTATAACCCTACAGGGGTGTACTTCTTCACACATGTGTCCACCACTTAGCGTCTGCATACGACATGTGCTCGGCAGACTTCAAGTAAAAGCCGACATGGGTGTAGACCACGACCTGACTAACCACACAAGTCTCTAGTCTAGGTTTATCGCCTATTCGGGTTCCATCCGCGAGGAGATCCGGCCGGAGTTTCGCTCACAGCCCCAAACAATGTGTGCAGGGTTCCCGAGACACCAAACGGGCGCCTGGTACACCGTGCCATGGTGTGTCTACCGCATCATAGCCCACTCCTAGGGTCAGCGCTATGAACAGCCGCCAACACATATCCTACAAACACCAGAAACTAGTTGCAACTCCTGGACAGAGGACAAGGGCGGTTAATAAGTCGAGCGGGGTCATATTTCAGGGCCCAACGTGTGGTAGTAGCTGTTTCATGGATCACAAACACAGAACTCAGTTCCTAAGGACGGCTTCAATGAGACAACCCACCATGTACTCCTACATGGCCTCTCACCGATACCTTTACCAAATCGTGTTCACACACTTAGCTCTCAACAGTAGGACATGTTCACACACCTCCGATTCATCCCCAAAGAATCAGACCTGATACAACCCTAAGCAATAGCAGGCACGACAAACAAGCATGAATGAGTAGGCACATCAGGGCTCAAGCAACTCCTACTCATGCTAGTGGGTTTCATCTATTTACTGTGGCAATGACAGTTCATGCAGAGGAAAGAGGTTCAACTACCGCAGCATGTAACCGTTGAAACGGTGTTGTCCTAATGCAGTAAAAGAGAGCAGGAGCAAGAGAGTGGGATTGTATCGGAATGAACAAGGGGATTTTGCTTACCTGTCACTTCTGAAGATAGTATAGCTCTTCATCGGTGTCATCGAACTCATCGTCGAAACCACGTCTATCGAGAGGGGACAACTTCCGGCAATAAAGAAGGAAACACAATCAATGCAATGCACAATATGATGCATGATCATGACATGGCAAAATGAGTATGTTGGGCTAATGCAACTAAAACCAGATGGGTTTGAGTTATTTTGAACTCAAGGTTCAGGTTCAAATTCAAACTATGACTTTATAAAGTGCATTATCATGTTTTGATATAAACAACATGTTTAAGTTGCCTAAACATGCATGACACTAGTGCAGATGGATAGATTGGATTTTTCTGATCATTTTTCATTTATAATTTATTTCATTTGGAGTTACGGTTGATTTTCTATGATTTTTAGAAGTTTAGGCAATTTTCCGGATTTTCTAAATTATTTTAAATACATAAACTATTTACTGCGTCAGCATGACATCTTCATGACGTCAGCAGGTCAACGGGGCTAGTCCAGGTCAAACCTGACGTGTGGGGTCCACACATCAGTGACACATGGCTGGTTAGTGTCGCTGACAGGTGGGCCTGGTCAACGGCCACGTCAACAGAGTCAATGCTGACGGGTGGGTCCTACTACTTATGAACTAATCTAAATAGAAAATAAAACTAACCTAAACAGGTACTGGGGCCCACATGGCAGTGGCTCAAGGGGGTTAGTTAGTGCGTCATTAGTAGCTAATGACTTGCCATGTCAGCACTGCCGGCGATTAGTCGTCGGCGACCTCAAGTCGCGACGGAGCCCGCACGGCAGGCCACGGGAATGGCGAGCGAGGGCACCAAGAGGAAGCCCAGGCCCGTGCGCGTATAGGGGAGGCCGTGGGGTAGTCGGGGATGGCCTGTTGCGACGGCGGCGGCGAGGTTAGCGGTGACCGGAGCTCGATGACGTGCGCGGGTGGCGCTGCGGGGTGCAAGCGAGAAAGGGGAGGCACTAGGGAGGCTCAACGCGGGGCGGTAAGCTATGTGGACACGCACCCGAGACCAAATGGTCACCGGAGCGTCGTCGGCGGTGAGCACGGGCGGCAGCGGTTTTCGGTCGTCGGTGAAGCGGCAGTTGCGGCGTGCCATCGAGAAAACGGAGAGGGGTAGAAGGTGCAGCAGCTCACAGCAGTTGCAGTAGGCGTCGCAGCGGCTCGGGGAAGGCCGGAGCTGAGCGGGGCGGCGAGGTCAATCTCCAGCGGCCGAGGAGGGGAAAAACATTGGTGGCGGCATTGCAGCGCGTCCGGGGCCTCGTGGCTCGTCGAGGAGGTCAGGGACATCGAGACGAAGCTCGCAGGCACGACAGGAGGTCGAGGGGGAGGCGCTGGACACGGTGGCAGCGAACTAGCTCCGCTCGAGCGCGCGCGGGGAGAGAGCAGAGCAGGGGAAGGAAGCCGTGGGAGAGTGAGAGGGTCCAGGGGAAGGTCGGGGCGATGCACGTGGCGCTCGGGGTAGACTCCAGTAGTGGCAAGCAAGAAGGAGGTGGCCGGACGCGTGCTCGCGCGCACCGGCCACGCGCTCATCCTCCTGGCAAGGGGGAAGATGACAGGGAGGAGCCCCTGGTGGGCTGGGCCGGCCAGCTACAGTGCTGGGCCGGTTGGTGGGCGCCAGGTAAGTTTTCTCTGCTCTGTTTTATTTCTGTTCTGTTTCCTTTTATTAATTCATTTTGCCACTGTTTTGAACTCCAAACAAATTGAAAACAGTGACAACATTCCTCTGAATATTTTTATATTGCACAATGGGATTATCCAGTGGCACATAAATTATTTTAGAGTTATCTGAAATTATATTCCATATATTAAGAATATAAACCCAAATCCAAATACAATATTGATTTAAATTCAATGCCCAAATAATTCCTTAAAAATGTTCATTATTTTTGGTTTGGAACAAAGCCCTTGCCAAAAATACCAAATATCAATAAGGATCATTTTTGGTTTCCTTGAATGCAAATTTTAGTTGAACCTAGTTTGATTCAAGTGGTGCTAGGGTTTCAACATCCCCATTTCAAGATTCAAAAGAATTTAAACATGATGCAACACATGGGAGCTAGCCTAGATCAGACCATAACTAGGGATGTGACAACTCACCCCTACTAAACCAGAATCTCGTCCCGAGATTCAAGTCATGAGGTAAGAAGACAGAGGGACACAAGCTAACACAATCTTCACGATCCAGAAGTCTTTCTCGAGGATGTTGATTTGCATCACCTTGATCTCGACGTCTTGCTTTGAGAACTACATCCAACATGACAACGAGGAGAAAGGGAAAATTTTAGAAGAATCGATCTTCTCAAAATCGAATAACTCAGGATCAACTTACGGAATGAGACGTAGCAACATCTCTTGAGCTGAGAGGCAAAGCATGCATCAGGAGGGATGGAAGAAACAATTTGGCAAGGGTTTCAAAGTAGCAAGGAAACAATTACCATGATCCTATAACAGGGCACCTTGGGAGAGGTGACTCGTAGAAGTATTCTCTTAAGTGGCAAATAGATTTACTTTTGATACGAAGATCATTGAAACCCTCTATACTAGCCTAAGGCAATCACAATCGATCGTTTGAAGGAGTTCGAAAGATTGGCATACTCAGACTAGAATGGATGATGTGGACTACCTTGTTGAAGACAACGCAATGGATGATTTTGCTTATCATCGGAAATGGATGGGACCCGTGGTAGGACCACTTTTGAAGGTGATCTGACCAGAAATTACCGAGAAGGGTAGTCAGTGGTTGAATGGCACAATGGCGACGCAAGCTAGGAACAAAATGCTAATGCTGGGAATGATTCTAGTAACTGGGAGAAACTCAATAGAAGAGAGTGATTCCATCGTTAGAAAAGTTATGGCATAATCGAAGAAACTGAGAGTGGATCCCAATTAATGCCGACGATAAATCCTAGTGCTTGCACGTGCTCTCAAGAACTTGAGCATTTCCATATTCATCAAGGTTTTACCAATATCCGTGACAAGGATCCTGGCAACACAACATACCACCATGATGGATATTGGTGGAGGATGCGAATGCAAAGGAAGATAACACTTTCTCAGATTTCACCTTAGCGAGGCCAAGGGGACAAAATCTGGATAATCGATCGAGAGACATTTAGCACTCCACTTCTAATGTTCTCCTTGATGTGCTAGTGCAACCCATTTATTAAAATGGTTTGGTACCTAGGACATCAAGTAAAAAGTCAGACTTTGGGAGCACAAAAATCCATAAGGAACTATTGGAGTAAACCCTAAGAAATCCTTATGGGGAGGTGGCCAACTTCTTAAATCAAGATACTACAATAATAGGTCTTCCGGCTGGGTGTGTCAGCCACGACATCCACTTTACCAGGTTACAGAGGGACCAATATTATAGCCCTTGGAAGACATTCCAACCATCATATCTTCCTGAGATTCAGATCTGGTTGGTAACAGGATATTCCAGATTCACTGAGTCTAGAAGAAAATGAAAGTTTGCAACACAAATCGACAAGACGATGTTGCGAGATTCTCGGGAAATGAACTACGATAGTAAGCTCCAAAACATGAGCTGGTTCTGCTAAACACATGTGAACACGCTGTCCGAGACAAGCATGACCACATAGTAGTCTTCTGATAAAACACTACCGAGTTCAGGTGGGGAACCATCATCTAGGGTAATGATGTCTTGTGCATGACCTAGGATTTGCACAACAACTCCTTTTCCTTGAACAAATCAATCAATGGATTGGTGTGCTAGGGACACATATAGAACGAAGGTTGCAAGTCTCCGAACCACAGAATACTTTGCACGTATGCATGACTGATTTGGGGTGATTCCAGAGGGAGCAACATTGACTTTCTCGAATCCATAGCGAGAACTTGCATCAGATGCATGTGAATTAGGGGAAGTCGCATCTTTCATCCGGTCATATTCTTCATGCACGGGACATGAAGATAATGCTTATAAAAGTTTCCAATACTAGCTGGATGTTCAACATGAATCATCGAAAAGATAACAATGTTGCTGATGGGCTCAACAACAATTCATCCAGGTATCCATATAAGTGGAGTTCCACAATTATGTAAACAAGGTGATAGCATTGGTCAGACTCAAAAGATATAATGGTGTATGCTCAAGGGATCAACCACGAGTAAGACAACATTACAAACATCGTTGGTTCTGATTTGATTTGAGGATAGCCCATACTCAAATCAAAGATTGGATAAGGTGATGGGTCCATTAACTGATCACGAGGGTCAATCGATGAAAATACCATCTTTCTTCAACACACATACAAGATATCCCTTAAGATGAACTAAGTCAGACAAGCTTTATCTTGCAACTCTCCAAGTTGTCGTTTGGCTTAACCAACTAGCTCAGGGGTATCCAAGATGGATTCTTTGAGAAGGGGTGGTTTACAAGAAACCAACTTGATCATGAGCTCAACATAACAGTCAGGCCAACCTAGCGATACTTTCGAGAAGATATTCGAAAAATCATGAACCACCGATATGTTATTAAGCTTGAGAACAATCTTGCTTTCGAGGGCAAGATGATATAACTAAATAGGAAAGGGATTGATACCATCCTAACTCTTGATCGAAGAGTGCACCAGAAATAAGGACAAGGTAGCACGACCAGTCTCAGAATGGTGATTCAATAACCGGCACGCTAGGAGTGAAACTATTGTCCATTAACTACCAAGCAACGCGGTTGCTAGGAGTATTGATTTCACACATCATGGTTCACTTGTCGGCATTCCGGCTGCGACAACACGGGGCCGAGAAATGAAAAATGATGGCCAGAAGTATCACTGCATCAAGAATTTATGAGATATTGTGTAATTCTCACATCATTCTTGATGTGAAAGAGGGTGACACTCCAAGGTGGAACAGAACAAAAGCTGGATTGGAATTTTGATCTACGGAATACAACTACTTTGACCAGTCCAAGAAATGGATGAGGTACTGGAGTTTGTTTCTCCTAGTCATTCCGGAGTAGAATGGCTTGAGAGACCACAAGAATAATAGGCATCTACAGCGAATGCACGCATACTCTTGACTATCAAATGATAGACGGGGGTCAGAATACAACTAAAGAGAACAACTCAGGGAACATATAACTTTCTCTAAGTTGTAGATGCATCGGTTAGCATGTTGAATAAACTCAACATGTTTCTTCCGGATAACCCATGTAGAAAGGTAGGATTGGCAGAATCACAATATGAATGGAGTACTCCTCAAGAGAACCCTGGTTGTGATCTTTTGGCTCAAAAGAACTTCTGCCATAAGCAGTTCATGGTATTCGAAAGAAAGAAATACCACGGACCTTGAGGACTAATGCAAAGGTTACTAATATCCTAAAGGAACTAGCAAACACTATCGACATGAGGTAAGTAGAGTGAATCTTGGGTTCAAGAACCCAAAAATAGAATACCTACATACTAAATGGCGTCACGGGATGCTTTTCAAGAATAATGGCCAGAATCATCACACCAGGAAGACAAAACATGGCTAGATTACTAGGTGATCCTCTAAGACACCTAGGGTCATAATAATACTCCAACATATATACCGAGGCAATCAAGTACCTCAACTCACCAATTAGTGTGGTTGAACTGGCCCAAAGGAACAACAGGAATGGGAAGAAGGAATTTGCAAATGCATCAGACTATCTAGAAACCTGGGATGACTCGGACAGCATAACGGCTGTAAATGCTCAAAAAGATTTGGGACATCCTGCAAAATAGTGGCATGACCACTCAGAAGCACAATATTAAGGTTCTGAGACCAACTATGAACACACTGAAGTAGTAAAAACTGAACTGGGGCTAAAATCCAACAATCTTATGGGTCCATGGATTAGTAACACGTCATCCTAGTAGATAGATGAGAAGACCTAGTTCTAAATCCCCGTAGAGGAGAAGAGGATGACTCAGCCATAGGGTAAGGAGTAAAAAGAGCCTTACGTTCCACCCCACAATCAATTCCCCTACATATCACTACAGCATTTCTAGACTCAACTTTGACCAGTTTGGCTTGGTAATCCTACAGGCAGTCAGGCTCTGATACCAAAGCTGTCAGGACCCCAATCCTATGTCACACCGATCTAGCATGTAACACTTCATATCACTTTGCGGCCTCACGCACAGTATTCCCACGGGTGCCACCTACCTGGCCCGGGACCGTTTGTGCCTTTTTGGCTCATGTATATGATAGTGCCGCTAGCATCCATATGATAGAGAACCCGGGCCAACATGACTAGTCGTGAACCCAAGGTGGCACTAACTTACGGGGACATGCATACATGAATCAACATCGAGCATGTCGGTCAACAACGTGCGAATCCGGGCTGTAGCACTGGGCTAACAGGACTTCGGGAACCCGGGCTGTAGCAGGCTAGGCAGGACTCCAGATGTCACCGCGTGACATTTCCCCGAAGGGACAGACACAGGAACAAAGTGAATCACATGCCATCCAGTCAAGTGTTCCAGAGCAGTAGTGCAGGGCTAGCAGGACTCCGGTGAACCGGGCTATAGCGGACTACTATGGCTCATGGAAGCACAAGACTACATTTCCCCATAAGAGAGGCTACCATGGATAAACAACTAGGTTGTCGGATCCCACACATACCAAGCATTTCAATCATACACACAATATGCTCGATATGTGCAAATACAACATGGCATCACAACAAGACTCTACGACTCAGAGTATTTAATCATTAGGCTCCGAGGAGCGAGATATTACAAACATGGGTCTCATGACCCAACATTCAGAGCATACAAGTCAAAGCACATGCGGGAGTTTAACATGTCTAAGTACAGACATCTACAAATGAAAAAGGCTGAGAAGCCTGACTATCTACCAGATCCTGCCGAGGGCACAAGATCGTAGCTGAGGTATCAAGCTAAACGTCAAAGTCCACACGGAACTACTAGCGAGACTGACGTCTCTCTGCAAAACATAAAATAGGCAAACGTGAGTACAAATGTACCCAGCAAGACTTACATCAGAACTAGCTACATATGCATCAGTATCATCAAAGGGGGTGGTGGAGTTTGACTGCAGCAAGCTAGCTTTGACTCAGTGGCTATCCTAAACTATGACTGCAGGTAACTCTTTTGAGGTGGCGCACACGAGTCCACATATTCACCATTCAATACACCACTATGGATCCACTCCCGTCTCCCTACGAGAAGGCCATCCATAGCACTCACGCTTATCTTGCGAGTTTTAGAGTATCCACTTTCACTTGTCTATGAACTGTTATAGGCAACCCAGAAGTCCTTTACCGTGGACGCGGCTATTCGAATAGATCATTTATAACCCTGCAGGGGTGTACTTCTTCACACATGTTTCCACCACTTAGCGTCTGCACACGACATGTGCTCGGCAGACTTCAAGCGAAAGCCGACGTGGGTGTAGACCACGACCTAACTAACCACACAAGTCTCTAGTCCAGGTTTATCGCCTATTTGGGTTCCATCCGCGAGGAGATCCGACCGGAGTTTTGCTCACAGCCCCAAACAATGTGTGCAGGGTTCCCGAGACACCAAACGGGCGCCCGGTACACCGTGCCATGGTGTATCTACCGCATCATAGCCCACCCCTAGGGTCAGTGCTACGCACAGCCGCCAACACATATCCTACA
This sequence comes from Triticum dicoccoides, assembly GCF_002162155.2. Classification (NCBI taxonomy): domain Eukaryota; kingdom Viridiplantae; phylum Streptophyta; class Magnoliopsida; order Poales; family Poaceae; genus Triticum; species Triticum dicoccoides. The sequence goes on along the minus strand of NC_041392.1, from coordinate 521,647,633 downwards.
AACACCAGAAACTAGTTGCAACTCCTGGACAGAGGACAAGGGAGGTTAATAAGTCGAGCGGGGTCATATTTTAGGGCCCAACGTGTGGTAGTAGCTGTTTCATGGATCACAAACACAGAACTCAGTTCCTAAGGACGACTTCAATGAGACAACCCACCATGTACTCCTACATGGCCTCTCACCGATACCTTTACCAAATCATGTTCACACACTTAGCTCTCAACAGTAGGACATGTTCACACACTTAGCTCTCAACAATAGGACATGTTCACACACCTCCGATTCATCCTCGATGAATCAGACCTGACACAACCCTAAGCAATAGCAGGCACAGCAAACAAGCATGAATGAGTAGGCACATCAGGGCTCAAACAACTCCTACTCATGCTAGTGGGTTTCATCTATTTACTATGGCAATGACAAGTCATGCAGAGGAAAGGGGTTCACCTACCGCAGCATGTAACAGTTGAAACGGTGTTGTCCTAATGCAGTAAAAGAGAGCAGGAGCAAGAGAGTGGGATTGTATCGGAATGAACAAGGGGGTTTTGCTTGCCTGGCACTTCTGAAGATAGTATAGCTCTTCATCGGTGTCATCGAACTCATCGTCGGAACCACATCTATCGAGAGGGGACAACTTCCGGCAATAAAGAAGGAAACACAATCAATGCAATGCACAATATGATGCATGATCATGACATGGCAAAATGAGTATGTTGGGCTAATGCAACTAAAACCAGATGGGTTTGAGTTATTTTGAACTCAAGGTTCAGGTTCAAATTCAAACTATGACTTTATAAAGTGCATTATCATGTTTTGATATAAACAACATGTTTAAGTGGCCTAAACATGCATGATACCAGTGCAAATTGATAGATTGGATTTTTCTGATCATTTTTCATATATAATTTATTTCATTTGGAGTTACGATTGATTTTCGATGATTTTTATAAGTTTAGGCAATTTTCTAGATTTTCTAAATTATTTTAAATACAGAAACTATTTACTACGTCAGCATGACATCTTCATGAGGTCAGCAGGTCAATGGGGCTAGTCCAGGTCAAACCTGACGTGTGGGGTCCACACGTCAGTAACACAGGGCTGGTTAGTGTCGCTGACAGGTGGGCCTAGTCAATGGCTACGTCAACAGAGTCAATGCTGACGGGTGGGTCCTACTGCTTATGAACTAGTCTAAACAGAAAATAAAACTAACCTAAATAGGTACTGGGGCCCACATGGCAGTGGCTCAAGGGGGTTAGTTAGTGCGTCATTAGTAGTTAATGACTTGCCATGTCAGCACTGCCAACGATTAGTCGTCGGCGACCTCAAGTCGCGGCGGAGCCCGCACGGCAGGCCACGGGAATGGCGGGCGAGGGCACCAAGAGGAAGCCCAGACCCGTGCGCGTATAGGGGAGGCCGTGGGGCAGTCGGGGATGGCCTGTTGCGACGGCGGCGGCGAGGTTAGAGGCGATCGGAGCTCGGTGACGTGCGCGGGTGGCGCTGCGGGGTGCAAGCGAGCAAGGGGAGGCGCTAGCGAGGCTCAGCGTGGGGCGGTAAGCTATGTGGACACGCACCCGAGACCAAATGGTCACCGGAGCGTCGGCGGCGGTGAGCACGGGCGGCGGTGGTTTTCGGTCGTCGGTGAAGCTGCAGCTGCGGTGTGCCATCGAGAAAACGAAGAGGGTGAGAAGGTGCAGCAGCTCACAGCGGTTGCAGTAGGTGTCACATCGGCTCGGGGAAGGCTGGAGCTGAGCGGGGCGGCGAGGTCGATCTCCGGCGGCCGAGGAGGGGAAAAACATTGGTGGCGGAGTTGCAGCGTGTCCGGGGCCTCGTGGCTCGTCGAGGAGGTCGGGGACGTCGAGACGGAGCTTGCAGGCACGACATGAGGTCGAGGGGGAGGCGCTGGACGCGGTGGCAGCGAACGGCGGTGACTAGCTCCGCTCGGGCGCGCACGGGGAGAGAGCAGAGCAGGCGGAGGAAGCCGTGGGAGAGTGAGAGGGTCCAGGGGAAGGTCGGTGCGATGCATGTGGCGCTCGGGGTAGACTCCAGCAGCGGCAAGCAAGCAGGAGGTGGCCAGACGCGTGGTCGCGCGCGCTGGCCACGCGCTCGTCCTCCTGGCAAGGGGGAAGACGACAGGGAGGTGCCCCTGGTGGGTTGGGCCGGCCAGCTACAGTGCTAGGCCGGTTGGTGGGTGCGAGGTAAGTTTTCTCTGCTCTGTTTTATTTGTGTTCTGTTTCCTTTTATTAATTCATTTTGCCACTGTTTTGAACTCCAAACAAATTGAAAGCAGTGACAACATTCCTCTGAATATTTTTATATTGCACAATGGGATTATCCAGTGGCACATAAATTATTTCGGAGTTATCTGAAATTATATTCCATATATTAAGAATATAAACCCAAATCCAAATACAATATTGATTTAAATTCAATGCCCAAATAATTCCTTAAAAATGTTCATTATTTTTGGTTTGGAACAAAGCCCTTGCCTAAAATACCAAATATCAATAAGGATCATTGTTGGTGTCCTTGAATGCAAATTTTAGTTGAACCTAGTTTGATTCAAGTGGTGCTAGGGTTTCAACATCCCCATTTCAAGATTCAAAAGAATTTAAACATGATGCAACACATGGGAGCTAGCCTAGATCAGACCAGAACTAGGGATGTGACACTCTCATTGGTAGTTTCTCCATAGATTGATCTTGGTGGTGCGTAGAAATTTTTTAATTTCTGCAACGATCCCCAACAACTTCAAGTACGATCTACATTGACTCTTCTTCCGTTGCAACTTGGAGTTGGTAAGAATATGATCTAAACCATTATTGCATCTTCATAGTGTTCCTGGTTGATCGTAGGGCAATTTTTTTTGTTTTCTACTATGTTTCCCAACAGTTCCATGAGAGTGGTTCTATGAGTAGATGCAGGTTTCGATTTAGATCACATGTGAATTTGTGGGTTTGATGTTCTTGCTATGCTTCCCTCGAGTGTTACTTTAGTTCAGTTCATTGACGGATGTTGTAGCTTTGCACAAGGATCTGACAATTGATCGGCTCTAGCTGTCGATGATCTGCTAATAGTTCTTTGGGCTTCATCATAGTTAGGAATAGTGAATTGTCGCAAACGCGAGAGGGCAATGAAGATGTTCAATTTTCTAGGGGGTCACACGTATTGATGAAGTTTAGTGTGGGGCTAGAGATTTTTAATGAAGTCTCTTCCCTCACACACGCCAAAAATTAACCTAGCAACAAAAATCATCACCTTGATGATGGACGTAGGTAGCTAGAGTTATTTGAAAATCCTAGAAGCCACCCAATTAAAATTTGATGAACTGATTATAGGACGTCTAACTTGGTTTTGTAGGATGCATGTGATGTGGTATAGCCTTCGTCATAAAAATGAGTTTATGCATCAGATGGTTATATGATGAAGTGGCATAGACAGGACCCAGGCCGGGGGGGGGGGGCTGGGCCCGGGGCATGAGGATTAGTTTCTTGAGTGATTGTAGCGATTTTACACTATTGAGCATTGTTGAACATTGTAGCTATGAAGCAGGCCCGGGGTGCTATGTTAGCCTGGCTTCGCCCCTGATATGATGTAATGTTAAGTCGCCTACGCATCACAATACGGCATGATGGCTGGAGCCAAGGGATTTTCACTCTAATGACCGCCATGTAAACCTCGTTATTCTTACTGGCAAAGTGACAAATGTGCTATGGAGGACCCTGGAGAAAGGTGGCTTCACTAGGCGCAAGAGATCAAAAATTGTTGTCACAACAATAGTTTTAAAATTGGTGCCACGGTGGCGTTTTTCAGAAATTTTCGTGAAGACCTTGGAGGATCATGAATACATCTCTGGTGCCCAGGGCTATACCATATCATGATATTATGAATTTCCTGAGATGTTTATCTCTTTTTGATTGCACACTTTTGATTGCGCAATAGTCGTTTTCATTAGGGTGATCTCCCAAAGAAAATATCAAGTTATAAGTGTTCTTCCCAACGTAGCAACTGTCTACAACATGTAGTTGTTCGAAGTACGTCATGTCCACATGAGTACAAACAGATTGTTAGGTGTAAGGCAGTTGAAGGTTAGACCTCGCAGCAGAGAGACTCGATCATCTTGATGTTCTAGCGAAATCATTCTAAGCTCGGAGCACGAAGCATCAAAAGAAGAACAAGAATCATATGGAGATATGATCAACAAGTTTGCCAACTGATTGAAGTTCACATCATCATGATGTCCACATCAATGGCTGGGAATAAAATCAGGGTCTTGAATCACTCATTTTCAATTATGAGAGATGTTGATTTGAGTGGGAGTGCACTTTATATTAAAATTGTTTAAACACTAGTGCAAACTAATTGTGAACAATGTATAAATGAATCTTGTGTTTATCGCTGTAGATCAATGGCTCGCAATATGTTCAACTTAGCCCCTATGTTAGAGAAAGAAAATTTGACCACAAATGGTCAAAACTATGCGGATTGGATAGGAAACCTGAGATTTGGATGGTAGAAATTAAAGGAAATATGCCCTAGAGGCAATAATAAAGTTGTTATTTATATTTCCATATATCATGATAAATGTTTATTATTCATGCTAGAATTGTATTAACCGAAAACTTAGTACATGTGTGAATACATAGACAAACAGAGTGTCACTAGTATGCCTCTACTTGACTAGCCCGTTAATCAAAGATGGTTAAGTTTCCTAGACATGGACACAGAGTTGTCATTTGATAAACGGGATCACATCATTAGAGAATGATGTGATTGACTTGACCCATCCATTAGCTTAGCACTATGATCGTTTAGTTTATTGCTATTGCTTTCTCCATAACTTATACACATTCCTATGACTATGAGATTATGCAACTCCCGAATACCGGAGGAACACTTAGTGTGCTATCAAACATCACAACATAACTGGGTGACTATAAAGATGCTGTACAGGTGTCTCCGATGGTGTTTGTTGAGTTGGCACAGATCGATATTAGGGTTTGTCACTCCGTGTATCGGAGAGGTATCTCTGGGCCCTCGGTAATGCACATCACTACAAGCCTTGCAAGCAATGTGACTAATGAGTTAGTTACAGGATGTAGCATTACGGAACGAGTAAACAGATTTGCCAGAAACGATATTGAACTAGGTATGATGATACCAACGATCGAATCTCGGGCAAGTAACATACCGATGACAAAGGGAACAACGTATGTTGTTATGCGATTTGACCGATAAAGGTCTTCATAGAATATGTAGGAACCAATATGAGCATCCAGGTTCCGCTATTGGTTATTGACCGGAGATGAGTCTCGGTGAGGGAGTCCTGGATTAGGGGGTCTCTGGACAACCGGACTATATCCTTTGGCCAGACTATTGGACTATGAAGATACAAGATTGAAGACTTCGTCTCGTGTCCGGATGGGACTTTACTTGGCGTAGAAGGCAAGCTAGGCAATACGGATATGTATATATCCTCCTTTGTAACCGACCTTGTGTAACCCTAGCCCCCTCCAGTGTCTATATAAACCGGAGGGTTTTAGTCCGTAGGACAACATACAATCATACCATAGGCTAGCTTGTAGGGTTTAGCCTCTTTGATCTCGTGGTAGATCAACTCTTGTACTACTCATATTATCAAGAACAATCAAGCAAGACGTAGGGTATTACCACCATCAAGAGGGCCCGAACCTGGGTAAAACATCGTGTTCCCTGCCTCCTATTACCATCCACCTTAGACGCACAGTTCGGGAACCCCTACCCGAGATCCGCCGGTTTTGACACCGACATTGGTGCTTTCATTGAGAGTTCCACTGTGCCGTCGCCGTAAGGAAGGATGCCTCGTCTCGTTGTTAAAAACAACATTACCGCCGGGGGAGCCCTGGCTGTCGGCCAAACTCTCCGGCTAGGTAGTTTCATCATGACCGCCCGTTCGGCTGCTGCGCCGATGATGACTTCTCGGGTCATCGAAAACAGCCTCCACGCTGGCTCGAAATTTGCCGAGCAGATGGATCCAATGGAGCTCTCTTCCCTAAACGAGCTCTTGGATTGCATCTCCGCCTTGGGAGTCGCTACGGACTATGATCGGATTGGGCTTAAACCCGATCAAAGGGAGATTAACTCTCCACCGGTCACCCATCATATTGCGGTGGTGGAGGAACAATGCGGCGATTCTTCCTCTATCTTGAGGACTAACTATGTCCGGATTCCTGAGCTCTCCGAGCCAGATACCCGTTTATGGGAGGACATCACTCAAGCCCTGAACCTAGAGTCAGGAAGCGGGCCAGACTTATCGGGCAACATCCCGGAATCCGAACTTCCAAGATTGGAAACTCCTTGGCCCCTGGGTCTTAGATCGTGTAAGGGTTCGGACTCAAATCCACCCACCCACCCAGACATAAACGATCTTTCCCACATCAGGCAAGAGCCCCATGAAACAGTACATCATTATTGGGCCAGATTCCTCCTTGTGATGAACAAGGTTAAGGACTGTCGTGAGGAAGACACAGTCTCATTTTTCTGCAATAATTGCACGGACAAGGGAATCCTTAACGCCTTAAGTCACCGTGACATATCACGCTTCGCTGACTTGGCATCCATAGTACGAAAGTACTGTGCGATGGAAAGCGCCTGGAAAGCCGAAAGAAAATTTGGGATAATCCGGCTCCAAATATACACCCAGTCCGAAGTAAAAGGGTGCACTATCATAAGACACCCAAGTTAATTACAAAGAAGCAAAAACCCTCTACAGGGCGTGGAACCGTATTGGAGGGATGGCTCAACGGACCCTGCAAAATTCATAGTACAACGGATACCATACCAACACACAGCCTTAGAGCATGTTGGGTACTCCGGTAGGTGGACAAAAGTGGTGAGGATCTTCTCATCGCAGATGCCACAGAGCATCATCCCGGGGATAACAATACGGTATTAACAGTCTTTGAAACCTTCGCATCAAATAATAGGCGCAAGCGAACACTCCGCATCCTTGCCGAAATCTGCCACGTGGCAGCAACAAATCCATGGAGTGACACGGCTATTACCTTCAATGCCAGTGACGAACCTAAATTCCGAACAGCCCGAGCACCAGCTGCACTAGTCCTCAGTCCAACTATGGGCGGCTTTCGACTCACCAAAGTACTCATGGACGATGGCAGTGGATTGAACCTCATCTATGAGGAAACTCTTCAAAAAATGGAAATAGACTGGAACCGCATTGAGCAAAGCAGCACAACCTTCAGAGGAATCATCCCCAGTCGGGAAGCACGCTGTGCGGGGAAAATCACACTAGATGTGGTATTCGGCACGCCGGAGAACTATAGGTCCGAAGAAATTACATTCCAAGTGGCCCCGTTCAGTAGTGGATACCACGCCCTTTTAGGGCGGGAGGCGTTCATGATCTTCCAAGACATACCCCATTATGGGTACATGAAGCTCAAAATGCCCGGGCCCAACGGAATCATCACTCTCGCTAGTGATCCGGACACAGCACTCCGCGCCGAAAACAAAACAGCCGCATTGGCCCTCGAGGCATTATCCGAAGCCCTTTTGGCCGAGGAATTAACTGCGCTACGCTCCACGGTGGACAGGGACGACGTGATACTTGACAAGAGATCCAAGTCCACCTCTTTTAAACCAGCAGATGAAATAGTCAAATTCCAAGTCCACCCAACGGACCCTACAAAAACAGCCTCCATTGGGGCACAGTTAAACCCCGCTGTGGACGCCGCACTACGAGAGTTCCTGCGCGAGAATTGGGACATATTCGCCTGGCACCCCTCAGACATGCCAGGAATCCCACGCAGGCTGGCCGAGCACAGCCTCAATATTCTAAAGGTATTCAAGCCAGTCAAGCAGACTCTTCGGTGTTTCTCTGAACCTAAGAGACAAGCTATGGGAGAGGAAGTAGCCAAGTTATTGGAGGCCGGATTCATTAGAGAAATAAAACACCCAGACTGGCTAGCAAACCTGGTGATGGTACCAAAGAAGGACAAATCCTGGCGCCTATGTGTCGATTTCAAAGACCTCAACAAGGCTTGCCCAAAGGATCCCTTCCCCCTCCCCGCATTGATCAAATTATTGATGCTACCGCAGGACACGATTTTGTGTTTCCTCGATGCATACTCCGGCTACCACCAAATCAAGATGGCGGAGTCCGACCAAGCCGCAACGACATTCATCACACCATACGGCCCCTACTGTTTCAACACAATGCCTTTTGGGCTCAAAAATGCTGGTGCAACATATCAGCGCATGATTCAAACATGTGTGGAGAAATAGATCGGAAAAACAGTAGAGGCATACGTAGATGATGTGGTCGTCAAAACCAAACACGTCGACTCTCTAATAGATGCCTTGAGGCTCACATTCAACAACCTACGAACATACGACATCAAGCTCAATCCGGAAAATGCATTTTCGGCGTACCAGCCGGAAAGCTCCTAGGTTTCATTATCTCCAGTAGAGGAATTGAAGCAAATCTGGCCAAAATCCAAGCTCTGTCACAGTTGGCTATCCCAACAAACCTCAAACAAATCCAGAAATTATCCGGATGTGTGGCGGCTCTAAGCCGCTTTATCTCCCGCTTAGGAGAAAAGGCATTACCCCTTTATTGCCTCATTCGGCGCACCAAACACTTCGAGTGGACAGACGCTGCCACAGCCGGATTGGAAGAAATAAAAGCCATTCTGGCAACCAACCCAATCCTGGCCGCACCAAACATCGGTGAACCAATGCTGTTGTACATTGCGGCAACTCATCAGGTTGTAAGCACAGTACTCGTTGTCGAACGAGAAGCGGACGGACATAAATCCCCCCTTCAAAAGCCGGTATATTATGTATCCACTGTCCTCACTCCATGCAAATCATGGTACCCACATTATCAAAAGATAGCCTATGCGGTATTCATGGCATCCCGGAAGCTGCGACACTACTTTCAAGAGTGTTCAATTACAGTAGCCTTGGAGGTGCCACTTAATGATATTATAAACAACCGTGATGCCACAGGCCGGATTGCCAAATGGGCCATTGAGCTCCTCCCGTTCAACATAACATACAAACCCCGGCGAGCCATTAAATAGCAAGTATTGGCCGACCTTGTCGCTGAATGGACGGAAGCCGAACTCCCTAAAGAGTATGGCGCATACTCCAATTGGATCATGCACTTCGATGGCTCCAAAATGCTGGCTGGTCTGGGGGCTGGCGTCGTCCTGACGTCCCCAGCCGGAGATACAGTTCAATACGTACTACAGATACTGTATACAGACTCCAACAACGCAGCCGAATACAAAGCCCTGTTACATGGTCTCCGGATGGCAGTTTCCATGGGCATTCAACGCCTGGAGGTGCGCGGGGATTCGAACCTCACAATATCCCAAATAAATGGAGATTTCGATGCCAAGGATCCGAAGATGGCGGCCTATTGCGACGCCGTCCTAAAGATGTCAGCTCGGTTCGAGAGGCTCGAATTTCACCATGTGGCTCGGGAAAACAATCAGGCGACGGATATCCTCGCCCGCATCGGTGCAAAACATGATGCGACCCCCCAACATCTTTTTGGAGAGGTTGTTTAAGCCATCTGTGCTATGGGAAGGGGACACCGGTAACAATAGTCCGGACCCGACCAAAATGCTCGATACCGAACACTCTGACATAATTGGAGGCTCTGCCACCGAAATAACACCTTTAGCCCATGTAATAATGGCCATCATCGCCCCATGGACAGAACCATTCTTGGCCTACCTAACTAGGCAGGAACTTCCAGAGGACCAAAATGAGGCACGCTGCATAGTGCGGTGATCTAAAGCCTAAAGGGTCCATGAGGGAGAGCTGTATAAAAAAAGCACTACCGGAGTCCTTCAAAGGTGCATCTCCGAAGAGGAAGGGCGGAAACTTTTGGCAGAAATTCACGCCGGACTCGGCAGCCACCATGCCGCAGCCCGGGCCCTTGTAAGCAAGGCCTTCCGTACAGATTTTTATTGGCCGACGGCCCGGGTAGATGCACAGGACTTGGTCCAACGCTGCGTCGGTTGCCAGCTTTTTGCAAACCAAAGCCACATGCCACCCACCGCCCTCCAAACAATCCCCATTACCTGGCCCTTCACGGTCTGGGGGCTTGACATGGTTGGACCCCTTAAAGGGGGAACCCATAAGAAAAATACTTACTGGTCATGGTGGATAAATTCACCAAATGGATAGAAGCCAAACCTGTTAAAACAGCCGAATCCGGACCGGTGATAGACTTCATATCTGGGGTTGTACACCGTTATGGCGTCCCCCACAGCATCATCACTAACAATGACACGAACTTTACGTCTGACAAGGTAAAACTCTGGTGCAGCAACATGGGCATCAAGCTTGATTATGCTTTTGTCTATCACCCACAAACCAACGGCCAAGTTGAGCGAGCAAATGGTCTTATCATGAGTGGCATCAAACCCAGATTAGTGCGGTCCTTAAAGGAGTCTAACACGCACTCGGTAGAGGAGCTCGACTCCGTACTCTGGGGGCTGCGGACCACGCCGAATCATACTACCGGATACACACCCTTCTTTATGGTGTACGGCGCAGAGGCGGTTCTGCCCTGCGACATAATTCATGACTCACCTCGAGTGCGCATGTACGAAGAAAGAGAAGCCGAGCTCGATCAGCAGGACAGTCTGGACACCTGGAGGAGGAGCGCAATGTGGCAAAAGCCCGTTCGGCATTCTATCAGCAACAGGCTCGAAGATACCAAAGCAGAGAAGTACGGGCCAAAACTTATAACGTTGGCAAGCTAGTTCTACGCCTGCCGGAGAAGAAAAAGACCAAGCTCGAGCCCAAATGGGAAGGTCCCTTCATTCTTGACCAAGTTCTGACCGGTGGAGCGTAGCGTACCGTTTGCGGGATGCATCGAATAATCGACTTGAGCTGAACCATGGAATGCAGCCAGGCTCCGAAGATTCTACGCCTAGTGCCGGACTCTATGTTCGTCTCCTTCCTCTGTCCATTTTTTGCATATACATTATCTGTCTTTTTCCCTTTCTTTCTTTTATCCTTTCTCAAGGCCTTCAAGGGCCAACTTGTGCCTTGCTTGCACACTATTGACGCGCTAACCGCGCTCATTATACCTGGGGCTTCTTACACAGAAGGTTAATTATTTATCTAGGCTTCATGCCCCGCACATGTGTTAATCTTCCGCATGTACGTTTTTTTCGCCATTATATGCATCGATATGACTTAAGTTTTGGCCAAGCTGGGTTGCCTGGCTCTTGTATTTATGCCCTACGTTCCCGTTAATTCGGGTAGGGCATAAGGGGAGCACCTCTGCAATTGTTACTGCCAGGTCAGCCGGATGTGTACCTCAGACTGGGTGAAGCCGAAAGCTAGCGTTCTTAAGGGAATATTCGGTCGGTGAACAAAAGATGATTTTTATTTATTTTCCATATGTGCCCCCAGATGTTTTCGCCCGCGTCTCCTCTCGCAGTCCAGACATGCACTTTAGGGCATGCGTACCCAGGGAAAGGAACCCTTAATGGAACTATTCTCCCTGGAAGATGTTTCTTACTACCCATGTAATATAACATAACTAGTTGGGTACTTGTCTTTTCAAGCACTAATGACCCCTACACCTAGTTTCCACACATACCTCGGTTCTTATATAACTGAGCGGGTATTCGGATACACTCCGGACTATCGGGTCCCGAGGTTGAAGCAAAAAGGTCCGCCATGACAAATGATTTACAATCCAGCTAGAAGGCATTATACATGTCACTTTAATTACATAGTCATGTAGACTGACTAAATTCCTCTTCTGTACCATCCAATAGGCTGTCTAGCCTACAATCCTGTTGGGAATACTTTGCGGCTAATTCTACTTGCCCATACACTAAGCTAACGGGGATCTCTTTCCCATCAGGCCCCACAGGTCCGACCTCGGCCATGTGGTTTGGGTCAGCCTTGGTATACCGCGTCTTCACCATGGCCCAGGCTTCCCTGGCACCTTGACGGCAGGCCGATATCTTCCATAATCGGAAGCGCCGCCATGCTCCCTTGAGCTTCTCCGCAAGCTCTCTAATGCCTGCTGGCAGGGAGATGGATGGCCACAAGGCCTGGGCAATACCTTGCATCACCTGCCGAACTTGTTCGTGCAGTTGTGAGAGCTCGGGTAGAAGATCACCCGCAGACCCGGGCTTCTCCTCCACGGGATGACCCGTCAGCATACCTGCAGACATAACTCTGTTAGACGGCTTCTCCACCACACCCTTTTAAGGGTTCGTTCAAGCACTTACTAAAAATGCCGTGTCGAAGCCGCTTATTCTCCTTCTCAGAGTCCGCAAGCTGAGTTCGAACATCTTTCAGTTCCACGCTCAGCTTGGTATTGGCGTCTTGGAGATTGTTTTTCTCCCGCCTGACCTTAGTCAGCACGCGTTCGCCAGCCTTTAGCCGTCGTACAACATGCTGGTCCTCCGAATTCTCTCCGGAGTCATCTGCAATATCTATTGTTAGATCTGCAGCCATGCCGCATGCTATATGGTACCTATCATTCTTTGAAACAAATGTTACCAGCTGGGGACTTTTTAGGTTCCTTCAAGGTGGCAATGACGGCCCGAAGTTGGGTCTTGCATTCTTCCAGCTCCTGTGACAGTCGGGTATTCTTCTCTGTAAGAACCTGCACAATAAATGATCCTTAAATCAGTTGTGCCAACTGTTTCAAGTCTCAGGGGCTACTGATACATATAATTGTCAGATTTACTTAACCGTACATCCCTTACATACTGGTCCGTGGCTTTGGCTAGACGATTTTGAGCAGCATGGAGGTACGCGTCTCCAGAATTGAAGGCATCAAATGCCTCTGGTGAGAAGCAAGCATCACGGAGTACAACCCGGTGACGCCTATGATTCATGGCGCTCTCCACTTCTGAATTTTTAGCGGACAGTCTATCCACATCCTCTGTAGGAGGAGTATCCTGCGTCTGCCCCATGTCGGCTTCCGCCTCTATGTCCGTCCCTGGAGCCCGACTGGTGGAAGCATGATCGGCAGCCTCACCGGACATATTCCGGCGAGCGTCTTTTCTATTAAAGAAACATGGATGTCATTACATTTTGAGAAAGACGACAACCATGGAGCGGGGTTTTTTGTCATACCTCTGCGCCGACGTCTCCGTCCTGCCGCCTTCCTTTTTGGCCTACCCGGCCTCGGTGCCTCTTGTTGGCGAGTTGCTGCGGGTTCGGCACGGCGTCCCGAATACCTTCCTTGTAAAACACCATATGTATATGGTAGGTGAAGTGTCTAAAAGGGGATCCTAGTTTTTGGAGTTGGGATTTTGTTTTTTCTTACATGCGACGCAGGGAGCAGTCCGGGATAGTCGGCCGTAATGGCCACCAGGGCATCATCACAGCTCAATTGATAGAACTGTCTGTCTATTAGCTCCACGAATATGTCCGGATCTTCTTCGAGTCCGGGACCAAGGGCCCGGTCAGGGTCCTCTGGTTGTGGAGACGGGCTGTTGACCTCCCTTATGGCTTTTCGCAGTTCCTGCCATAAAATGGCAAGGTGAGTACCTACGACAAAGAATGCAGGAAGAATGGGAGTAAGGAGATATAACTCACCCAGCTTGGAGGGTTGTACATGGAGAATCCATCCCGTGGCTTGATGCGGATGAACTCCTCTTCCTCTCCCTTGAACAACTCGGACAGAATTTTTGCTAAAGCAGCAGCGGTGTCCGGACCCTTATGCCCGCAACGGGTGGCATCATCTTCCCCGTTAAAACACCACAGGGGGTGCCCTCGATATTGAAGTGGCTGCACTCCCCGCATTATGCATATTGACATAACCTCGATTACTGTCAATCCTGATTGAGCCAGTGCTTTAATCCAGTTCATCACGTAAAGGACTTCTCCGTTGTCTTCCTCCTAGGGGCTCCGTGGGTGCCAGCTTCGGCGTTTCTTCAGAGGAGCATTGTTGATCTCAGGAAGACCCCGCCGAACAGGGTCTGGAAGGGGGACGTCCTCCATATAAAACCATTCCGAAGGCCAGTCTTCGGACGTCTTCTTCGGAGTACCGGACAGGTATCCGGTTTCGGCGATGCACCATATTTCGGCTCCGCCCACTTGATAAAGTAACCCCTTCTGTGTGCGGGGGACGAGGCAAAATAACCTTTTCCACAGCTTGAAATGAGCCTCGCAGCCCAGGAATAACTCGCAAAGGGCAACGTAGCCGGCGATGTGTAATATGGAAGGAGGGGTGAGATTATGCAGTTGGAGGCCGTAAAACTCCATGAGCCCACGGAGGAACAGATGAATTGGAAATCCGAGTCCCCTTAATAGTAAGGAACAAGGCACACCCGCTCCCCCGTAGAGGGGCTGGGGAAGCTCTCCGCTTGCTCCCCGCCATAGTAGGTGGCGAGCCCAGCTCGAACGGGAACCATATACGCTGGAGGGAGAAATCCCTGAGTCTGCAGGTCGACTAATCGAGTGTGTGAGACAGAACACCTCTCCCAATCACCGGGTTTAGGGCTACGGGGGCGAGAGGAGGAGCTGCGGTGGTCGGCCATGTTGGAGTGGATTTTTCCAAAGCGCGCTCCGATGGATTCTCGCTGTGGGAGGATGGTATGGATTGGATCTAAGAATCCACATCCCTTTAATAGACAATTTATTTATCTGGCTAGGGGGGCGAATGTAAAAACGCCCTGGCTCCTCGTATTCATTCGACGCGTGGAAGATAGCCCTTATTGGGCGCAGAAGCCAAGAAGTCCAACATTTATGGTGCCGGACACTACTTAACGAACATTCAAAATTTGGAGAAGAACCCGCCTTGCAATGCCGAAGACAATACTGCGTGTCAGACTTGACGTCATTGAAGCCTGGTTTGGGGGCTACTAAGGGAGTCCTGGATTAGGGGGTCTACGGACAGCCGGACTATATCCTTTGGCCGGACTGTTGGACTATGAAGATACAAGATTGAAGACTTTGTCTCGTGTCCAGATGGGACTTTAGTTGGCGTAGAAGGCTAGCTAGGCAATACGGATATGTATATCTCTTCCTTTGTAACCGACCTTGTGTAACCCTAGCCCTCTCCGGTGTCTATGTAAACCGGAGGGTTTTAGTCCGTAGGACAACATACAATCATACCATAGGCTAGCTTCTAGGGTTTAGCCTCTTTGATCTCGTGGTAGATCAACTCTTGTACTACTCATATTATCCAGAACAATCAAGCAGGACGTAGGGTATTACCTCCATCAAGAGGGCCCGAACCTGGGTAAAACACTGTGTCCCCTGCCTCCTATTACCATCCGCCTTAGACGCACAGTTCGGGACCCCCTACCCGAGATCCGCCGGTTTTGACACCGACACTCGGTCATGTCTACATAGTTCTCGAACCCGTAGGGTCTGCATGATTAACGTCCGGTGATGATCGGTATTATGAGTTTATGTGTTTTGATGTACCGAAGGTAGTTCGAAGTCCCGGATGTGATGATGGACATGACGAGGAGTCTCGAAATGGTCTAGACATAAAGATTGATATATTGGACGGCTATATTCGGACACCGGAAGTGTTCCGGGTGGTTTCGGGTAAAACTGGAGTGCCAGAGGGTTGCCGGAACCCCCCAGGGAACTAATGGGCCTAGATGGGCCTTAGTGGAGAGAGAGGGGCTGCCAGGGCAGGCCGCACGCCCCCTCCCCCTTGAGTCCGAATTGGAGTAGGAGGGGGGGCGCCCCCCTTTTTCCTTCCTCTCTCCCACTCCTTCCTTCCCCCTCCTAGTAGGAGTAGGAAAGGAGGAATCCTACTCCTACTAGGAGGAGGATTCCTTCCCTCCTTGGCACGCCATAGGGTCGGCCGGCCTCCCCCTTGCTCTTTTATTTTACAGGGGTAGGGGGCACCCTAGAACACACAAGTTGACATTGTTTAGCCATGTGCAGTGCCCCCTCCACCATAATCCATCTCAGTCATATCGTTGCAGTGCTTAGGCGAAGCCCTGCGCTGGTAGCTTCATCATCACCTTCATCACGCCGTCGTGCTGACGAAACTCTCCCTCGATACTCAGCTATATCAAGAGTTCGTGGGACGTCACCGAGCTAAATGTGTGCAGATCATGGAGGGCCGTACTTTCGGTGCTAGGATCGTTCGGATCGTGAAGACGTACGACTACATCAACCGCGTTGTCATAACGCTTCCGCTTACGGTCTACGAGGGTACGTGGACAACACTGTTCCCCTCTTGTTGCTATGCATCACCTAGATAGATCTTGCATGTGCGCAGGATTTTTTTTGAAATTACTGCGTTCCCCAACAATGGCATCCAAGCCAGGTATACGCGTAGATGTTATATGCATGAGTAGAACACAAAGGAGTTGTGGGCGTGGGTATATACATATTGCTTGCCGTCACTAGTTGATTCTTGATTCAGCGGTATTGTTGGATGAAGCGGCTCAGACCGACATTACGCGTACGCTTACGCGAGACTGGTTAGTTCTACCGACGTGCTTCATACACATGTGGCCAGTGGGTGTTAGTTTCTCCAACTTTAGTTGAATCGGATTCAATGAACATGGTTCTTTCTGAAGGTCAAACAGCAATCACTATACCGCGTTGTGGTTTTTGATGTGTAGGTAAGAATGGTTCTTGCTCAGCCCGTAGCAGCCACGTAAAACTTGCAACAACAAAGTAGAGGACGTCTAACTTGTTTTTGCAGGGCATGTTGTGATGTGATATGGTCAATACATGATGCTAAATTTTATTGTATGAGATGATCATGTTTTGTAACAGAGTTATCGACAAGTGGCAGGAGCCATATGGTTGTCGCTTTACTGTATGAAATGCAATCGCCATGTATTTGCTTTACTTTATCACTAAGTGGTAGCGATAGTCGTAGAATCAATAGTTGGCCAGACGACAACGATGCTTCGATGGAGATCAAGGTGTCAAGCCAGTGATGATGGTGATCATGACGGTGCTTTGGAGATGGAGATCAAAGGCACAAGATGATGATGGCCATATCATATCACTTATATTTATTGCATGTGATGTTTATCCTTTATGCATCTTATTTTGCTTAGTTCGGCGGTAGCATTATAAGATGATCTCTCTCTAAATTTCAAGGCGTAAGTGTTCTCCTTGAGTAAGCACCGTTGCTACAGTTCGTCGTGCCGTGACACCACGTGATGATCGGGTGTGATAAGCTCTACGTTCACATACAACGGGTGCAAGCCAGTTTTGCCCACGCAGAATACTCGGGTTAAACTTGACGAGCCTAGCATATGCAGATATGGCCTCGGAACACTAAGACCGAAAGGTCGAGCGTGAATCATATAGTAGATATGATCAACATAGTGATGTTCACCATTGAAAACTACTCCATCTCACGTGATGATCGG
Organism: Triticum dicoccoides; assembly: GCF_002162155.2. NCBI lineage: Eukaryota > Viridiplantae > Streptophyta > Magnoliopsida > Poales > Poaceae > Triticum > Triticum dicoccoides. The sequence goes on along the minus strand of NC_041392.1, from coordinate 521,630,282 downwards.
ACATGGTTTAGTTGATATGGATCACGTGATCACTTAGATGATTAGAGGGATGTTTATCTAAGTGGGGTTCTTAAGTAATATGATTAATTGAACTTTAATTTATCATGAACTTAGTACCTGATAGTATTTTGCATGTCTATGTTGTTGTAGATAGATGGCCCGTGCTGTTGTTCCGTTGAATTTTAATGCGTTCCTAGAGAAAGCTAAGTTGAAAGATGATGGTATCAATTACACGGACTGGGTCCGTAACTTGAGGATTATCCTCATTGCTGCACATAAGAATCACGTCCAGGAATTACCGCTAGGTGACAAACCTGCTGCAGGAGCAACACCAGATGTTATGAACGTCTGGCAGAGCAAAGCTGATGACTACTCGATAGTTCAGTGTGCCATGCTTTACGGCTTAGAACCGGGACTTCAACGACGTTTTGAACATCATGGAGCATATGAGATGTTCCAGGAGTTGAAGTTAATATTTCAAGCAGATGCCCAGATTGAGAGATATGAAGTCTCCAATAAGTTCTACAGCTGCAAAATGGAGGAGAATAGTTCTGTCAGTGAACATATACTCAGAATGTCTAGGTACCACAACCACTTGACTCAGCTGGGAGTTAATCTTCCTGATGATAGTGTCATTGACAGAGTTCTTCAATCACTGCCACCAAGCTACAAGAGCTTTGTGATGAACTATAATATGCAAGGGATGAATAAGACAATTCCTGAGCTCTTCGCAATGCTAAAGGCTGCAGAGGTAGAAATCAAGAAGCAGTATCAAGTGTTAATGGTCAACAAGACCACCAGTTTCAAGAAAAAGGGTAAAGGGAAGAAGGGGAACTTCAAGAAGAACAGCAAGCAAGTTGCTGCTCAAGTGAAGAAGCCCAAGTCTGGACCTAAGCCTGAGATTGAGTGCTTCTACTGCAAAGGGACTGGTCACTAGAAGCGGAACTGCCCCAAGTATTTGGCGGAGAAGAAGGACGGAGTGAAAGGTATATTTGATATACATGTTATTGATGTGTACCTTACTAATGCTCGCAGTAGCACCTGGGTATTTGATACTGGTTCTGTTGCTAATATTTGCAACTCGAAATAGGGGCTACAGATTAAGCGAAGATTGGCTAAGGACGAGGTGACGATGCATGTGGGAAATGGTTCCAAACTCGATGTGATTGTCGTCAGCACGCTACCTCTACATCTACCTTCAGGATTAGTTTTATACCTAAATAATTGTTATTTGGTGCCAGCGTTGAGCATGAACATTATATCTGGATCTTGTTTGATGTGAGACAGTTATTCATTTAAATTAGAGAATAATGGTTGTTCTATTTATATGAATAATATCTTTTATATGGTCATGCACCCTTGATGAGTGGTCTATTTTTACTAAATCTTGATAGTGGTGATACACATGTTCATAGTATTGAAGCCAAAAGATATAAGTTTAATAATGATAGTGCAACTTATTTGTGGCACTGCCGTTTAGGTCATATTGGTGTAAAGCGCATGAAGAAACTCCATGCTAATGGGCTTTTAGAATCACTTGATGCTTGGAAACCATGCCTCATGGGCAAGATGACTAAGACTCCGTTCTCCGGAACAATGGAGCGAGCAACAGACTTGTTGGAAATAATACATACTGATGTATGCGGTCCAATGAGTGTTGATGCTCGCGGAGGGTATCATTAGTTTCTTACCTTCACAGATGATTTGAGAAGATATGGGTATATCTACTTGATGAAACATAAGTCTGAAACATTTGAAAAGTTCAAAGAATTTCAGAGTGAAGTGGAAAATCATCGTAACAAGAAAATTAAGTTTCTACGATCTGATCGTGGAGGAGAATATTTGAGTTACGAGTTTGGTCTTCATTTGAAACAATGCGGAATAGTTTCACAACTCACGCCACCTGGGACACCACATCATAATGGTGTGTCCGAACATCATAATCATACTTTACTAGATATGGTGCGATCTATGATGTCTCTCACTGATTTAGCGCTATCATTTTGGGGTTATGCTTTAGAGACAGCTGCATTCACATTAAATAGGGCACCATCAAAATCCATTGAGACGACACCTTATGAACTGTGGTTTGGCAACAAACCGAAGTTGTCGTTTCTTAAAGTTTGGGGCTGCGATGCTTATGTGAAAAAGCTTCAACCTGATAAGCTCGAACCCAAATAGGAGAAATGTGTCTTCATACGATACCCAAAGGAAACTGTTGGGTACACCTTCTATCACAAATCCGAAGGAATGATATTCATTGCGAAGAATGGATCCTTTCTAGAGAAGGAGTTTCTCTCGAAAGAAGTGAGTGGGAGGAAAGTAGAACTTGATGAGGTAACAGTACCTGCTCCCTTATTGGAAAGTAATTCATCACTGAAATCAGTTCCAGTGATTCCTACACCAGTAAGTGAGGAAGCTAATGATGATGATCATGAAACTTCTGATCAAGTTACTACCGAACCTCTAGGTCAACTAGAGTAAGATCCGCACCAGAGTGCTACGGTAATCCTGTTCTGGAAGTCATGTTACTTGACCATGACGAACCTACGAACTATGAGGAAGCAATGATGAGCCCAGATTCCGCAAAATGGCTTGAGGCCATGAAATCTGAGATGGGATCCATGTATGAGAACAAAGTATGGACTTTGGTTGACTTGCCCGATGATCAGCAAGCCATAGAGAATAAATGGATCTTCAAGAAGAAAACTGACGCTGACGGTAATGTTACTGTCTACAAAGCTCGACTTGTTGCAAAAGGTTTTCGACAAGTTCAAGGAGTTGACTACGATGAGACCTTCTCACCCGTAGCGATGCTTAAGTCCGTCCGAATCATGTTAATAATTGCCGCATTTTATGATTATGAAATTTGGCAAATGGATGTCAAAACTGCATTCCTTAATGGATATCTTAAAGAAGAGTTGTATATGATGCAACCAGAATGTTTCGTCGATCCAAAAGGTGCTAACAAAGTGTGCAAGCTCCAGCGATCCATTTATGGACTAGTGCAAGCCTCTCGGAGTTGGAATATACGCTTTGATAGTGTGATCAAAGCATATTATTTTATACAGACTTTTGGAGAAGCCTGTATTTACAAGAAAGTGAGTGGGAGCTCTGTAGCATTTCTGATATTATATGTGGATGACTTATTGTTGATCAGAAATGATACTGAATTTCTGAATTGCATAAAAGGATACTTGAATAAGAATTTGTCAATGAAAGACCTCGGTGAGGCTGCTTATATATTGGGCATCAAGATCTATAAAGATAGATCAAGACGCTTAATTAGACTTTCACAAAGCACATACCTTGATAAAGTTTTGAAGAAGTTCAAAATGGATCAAGCAAAGAAAGGGTTCTTGCCTGTGTTACAAGGTGTGAAGTTGAGTCAGACTCAATGCCCGACCACTGCAGAAGATAGTGGGAAAATGAAAGTCATTCCCTATGCTTCAGCCATAGGTTCTATCATGTATGCAATGCTGTGTACCAGACCTGATGTGTGCCTTGCTATTAGTTTAGCAGGGAGGTACCAAAGTAATCCAGGAGTGGATCACGGGGCAGCGGTCAAGAACATCCTGAAATACCTGAAAAGGACTAAGGATATGTTTCTCGTTTATGGAGGTGACAAAGAGCTCGTCGAAAACGGTTACGTCGATGAAAGCTTTGACACTGATCCGGATGACTCTAAGTCACAAACCGGACACATATTTTTATTCAATGGTGGAGATTCCAGTTGGTGCAATTCCAAGCAGAGCGTCGTGGAGGGATCTACGTGTGAAGCGGAGTACATAGCTGCTTCGGAAGCAACAAATGAAGGAGTCTGGATGAAGGAGTTCATATCCGACCTAGGTGTCATACCTAGTGCATCGGGTCCAATGAAAATCTTTTGTGACAATACTCGTGCAATTGCCTTGGCAAAGGAATCCAGATTTCACAAGAGAACCAAGCACATCAAGAGACACTTCAATTCCATCCGCGATCAAGTCAAGGAGGGAGACATAGAGATTTGCAAGATACATACGGATCTGAATGTTGCAGACCCCTTGACTAAGCCTCTCTCACGAGAAAAACATGATCAACACCAAGATTCCATGGGTGTTAGAATCATTACAATGTAATTTAGATTATTGACTCTAGTGCAAGTGGGAGACTGAAGGAACTATGCCCTAGAGGCAATAATAAAGTTGTTATTTATATTTCCTTATATCATGATAAATGTTTATCATTCATGCTAGAATTGTATTAACCAGAAACTTAGTACATGTGTGAATACATAGACAAACAGAGTGTCACTAGTATGCCTCTACTTGACTAGCTCGTTAATCAAAGATGGTTAAGTTTCCTAGCCATGGACAAAGAGTTGTCATTTGATAAACGGGGTCACATCATTAGAGAATGATGTGATTTACTTGACCCATCCATTAGCTTAGCACTATGATCGTTTAGTTTATTGCTATTGCTTTCTCCATAACTTATACATGTTCCTATGACTATGAGATTATCCAACTCTCGAATACCGGAGGAACACTTAGTGTGCTATCAAACGTCACAACGTAACTGGGTGACTATAAATATGCTCTACAGGTGTCTCCGATGGTGTTTGTTGAGTTGGCATAGATCGAGATTAGGATTTGTCACTTCGTGTATCGGAGAGGTATCTCTGGGCCCTCTCTGTAATGCACAATACTATAAGCCTTGCAAGCAATGTGACTAATGAGTTAGTTACGGGATGTACCATTACGGAACGAGTAAAGAGACTTGCCAGTAACGAGATTGAACGAGGTACGATGATACCGACGATTGAATCTCGGGCAAGTAACATACCGATGACAAAGGGAACAACGTATGTTGTTTTGCTATTTGACCGATAAAGATCTTCGTAGAATATGTAGAAACCAATATGAGCATCCAGATTCCGCTATTGGTTATTGACCGGAAGTGAGTCTCGGTCATGTCTACATAGTTCTCGAACCCGTAGGGTCCGCACGCTTAACGTTCGGTGACGATCGGTATTATGAGTTTATGTGTTTTGATGTACCGAAGGTAGTTCGGAGTCCCGGATGTGATCACGGACATGACGAGGAGTCTCGAAATGGTCGAGACATAAAGATTGATATATTGGACGGCTATATTCAGACACCAGAAGTGTTTCGGGTGGTTTCGGGTAAAACCAGAGTGCCGGAGGGTTACCGGAACCCCCCAGGGAACTAATGGGCCTATATGGGCCTTAATGGAGAGAGAGGGGGGCTGCTAGGGCAGGCCATGTGCCCCCTCCCCCTTGAGTCCGAATTGGCCTAGGAGGGAGGCGGCGCCCCCCTTTTTCCTTCCTCTCTCCCACTCCTTCCTTCCCCCTCCTAGTAGGACTAGGAAAGGAGGAATCCTACTCCTACTAGGAGGATTCCTCCCCTCCTTGGCACGCCATAGGGCCGGCCGGCCTCCCCCTTGCTCCTTTATATACGCGGGTAGGGGGCACCCTAGAACACACAAGTTGACATTGTTTAGCCGTGTGCGGTGCCCCCCTCCACCATAATCCACCTCGGTTATATCGTTTCAGTGCTTAGGCGAAGCCCTGCGCTGGTAGCTTCATCATCACTGTCATCACGCTGTCGTGCTGACAAAACTCTCCCTCAACACTCAGCTGGATCTAGAGTTCGCGGGACGTCACCGAGCTGAATGTGTGCAGATCGGTCAGATCATGAAGACGTACGACTACATCAACCGCGTTGTCATTACGCTTCTGCTTACGGTCTACGAGGGTACTTCGACAACACTCTTCCCCTCTCGTTGCTATGCATCACCTAGATAGATCTTGCATGTGCGTAGGATTTTTTTTTGAAATTACTGCGTTCCCCAACAGAAATATGTTTTTATAATATGAAGAATTGAAAAACAGCAAGGTAACAAGTAGCAAACATCATGCAAAACGGTATATCAATGCTTAGAGACAAGGCCTAGGGTTCATACTATAACTAGTGCAATCTCTCAACATTGCTAACATAATTGAATCATATAACGATCCCTCAATGTGCGACAAAGAATCACTCCAAATTTCTTATCGGAGAAAGTAGGACAAAAATGTGCATCAACCTCTATGCCTAGATTACTCCAATGTCTCCACTGGAATCCCCAAGTTAATTGCCAAAACACACACCAAGTGACTCAATAGAATAACCCATTGCCACCACAGATATCTGCTACTTTTGAGCTGCGTTGGGATTTCCCCGAAAAGGAGAGGATGAAGCAGTACATTAGAGATAAGTATTTCCCTAAGTTAAGAACCAAGGTTATCAATCCAGTAGACGAACCACACAGAACCTCATAAGCAGCACCTGCACACACAAAAGCAAATACTTGCACCCAACACAAACAAGGGGGTTGTTAATCCCCTCAGCGATTATTTGCAAGGATCAAATTTTGTAGTGGTAGGTAAATAGACAAATAGCAAAATAAAATAAAATAAATAAAAGTGCAACAAGGTATTTTTGTGTTTTTATATGTGATAAAGTGGACCTCGGGGCCATAGTTTTCACTAGAGGCTTCTCTCTTGAACACATAGCATACAATGGGTGAATAAATTACTATTGAGCAATTTATAGAAAAGCGCATAGTTATGATGATATTCAAGGCAATATTCATGTATATAGGCATCACACCCGAGACAAGTAGACCGACTCCTACCTACATGTACCACTATTATTCCAGCCATCGACCGCTATCCAGCATGCATCTAGCGTATTAAGTTAATAAAAACAGAGTAACGCCTTAAGCAAGATGGCATGATGTAGACAAAGTAAACTCAACTAATATGAATAAACCTGATACATCTCCAACGTATCTATAAATTTTTATTGTTCCATGCTATTAAAGTATCATTCTTGGATGTTTTATATTCATTTACTAGCAACTTTATATCATTTTTTGGGACTAACCTTTTGACATAGTGCCCAGTGCGAGTTGCTATTTTTTGCATGTTTTTTACTTCACAGAATATCCATATCAAATGAAGTCCAAATGCAGCAAAACTTCTTGGAGATTTTTTTTCTGCCCAGAAGACACCCAGGAGGCCCAAGATGTGCACCAGAGGGGCCCTGTGGGGCCCACTAGGCACCAGGGCATGCTAGGGCTCCCAGGCGCACCCTCATGGGTAGTGGGGCCCACAGGCACCCCCTCCATCACCTCTCAGCTCTATAAATACTCTAATATTCCAGAAACCCAAGGGAGTCGCCGAAGCACAATTCTAGCCACCGCAAGTTCCAGAACCACGAGGTCCAATCTAGAGGCCTTCTTCGGCACTCTGCCGAAGGGGTCAACAACCACGGAGGGGTTCTTCATCATCACCCTTGCCCCTCCAATGATGTGTGAGAAGGTCACCACAGACCTATGGGTCTGTAGGTAGTAACTAGATGGCCTCTTCTCTCCTTTTGATCTTCAATACAATGTTCTCCTCGATGTTCTTGGAGATCTATTTGATGTAATGATTTTTTGCGGTGTGTTTGTTGGGATCCGATGAATTGTGAGTTTATGATCAGTTCTATCCATGAATATTATCTGAGTCTTTGTTGAACTCTCCTATGCATGATTGTTATAGCATCGTATTTCTTCTCCGAAACTTTGGTTTGGTTTGGCCAACTAGATTGATTTATCTGGCCATGGGAAGAGGTGCTTTGTGATGGTTCGATCTTGCGGTGCTCAATCTCAGTGACAGAAGGAGACATGACACACATGTATCATTGCCATTAAGGATAAAAATATGGGGTCTATTCCTACTTGAATAGATCTTGTCTAGATCATGTGTGACACCCCCGATTTGACCGTACACTAATCATACACGCAAATGTGTATGATCAAGATCAAGGACTCACGGGAAGATACCACAACACAACTCTAGACACAAATTAAAATAATACAAGCTTTATATTACAAGCCAGGGGCCTCGAGGGCTAGAATACATAAGCTCGAATACACAAGAGTCAGCGAAAGCAACAATATCTGAGTACAGACATAAGTCAAACAAGTTGCCATAAGATGGCTAGCACAAAAGTAGCAACGATCGAAAAGGCGAGGCCTCCTGCCTGGGACCTCCTAAACTACTCCTAGTCGTCGTCAGCGACCTACACGTAGTAGTAGGCACCTCCGGTGTAGTAGGAGTCATCATTGACGGTGGCGTCTGGCTCCTGGGCTCTAGCATCTGGTTGCGACAACCGAGAGGAAAGGAAAAGGGGGAGCAAAGCAACCGTGAGTACTCATCCAAAGTACTCGCAAGCAAGGATCTACACTACATATGCATTGGTATCAATGGAATGGGTAGTATCTGTGGACTGAACTACAGAATGCCAGAATAAGAGAGGGATAGCTAGTCCTATCGAAGACTACGCTTCTGGCAGCCTCCATCTTGAAGCAGTAGGAGGGAGTAGATGGTAAGTTAACCAAGTATCATCGTATAGCATAATCCTACCCGGCGATCCTCCCCTCGTCGCTTTGTGAGAGAGCGATCACCGGGTTGTATCTGGCACATGGAAGGGTGTGTTTAATTAAGTATCCGGTTCTAGTTATCATAAGGTCAAGGTACAACTCCGGGTCGTCCTTTTACCGAGGGACACGGCTATTCGAATAGATAAACTTCCCTACAGGGGTGCACCACATTGCCCAACACGCTCGATCCCTCTGGCCGGACACACTTTCCTGGGTCATGCCCGGCCTCGGAAGATCAACACGTCGCAACCCTACCTAGGCAAAACAGAGAGGTCAGCACGCCGGTCTAAATCCTATGTGCGGAGGGGTCTGGGCCCATTGCCCATTACACACCTACACGTTGCGTACGCGGCCGGTGAGCAGACCTAGTGATAACCCACAAGTATAGGGGATCACAACAATTTTCGAGGGTAGAGTATTCAACCCAAATTTATTGATTCGACACAAGGGGAACCAAAGAATATTCTCAAGTATTAGCAGCTGAGTTGTCAATTCAACCACACCTGGATAACTTAATATGTGCAACAAAGTATTTAGTAGCAAAGTAATATGATAGTAGTGATAACGGTGGCAAAAGGTAACGTAGAAAAAGTAATATTTTTGGTGTCTTATAGTGATGATAACAATAGCAACGGAAAAGTAAATAAGTGAAGAACAATATATGGAAAGCTCGTAGGCATTGGATTAGTGATGGAGAATTATGCCGGATGTGGTTCATCATGTAACAGTCATAACATAGGGTGACACAGAACTAGCTCCAATTCATCAATGTAATGTAGGCATATATTCTGAATATAGTCATACGTGCTTATGGAAAAGAACTTGCATGACATCTTTTGTCCTACCCTCCCGTGGCAGTGGGGTCCTAGTGGAAACTAAGGGATATTAAGGCCTCCTTTTAATAGAGTACCGGATCAAAGCATTAACACATAGTGAATACATGAACTCCTCAAACTACGGTCATCACCGGGAGTGGTCCCGATTATTGTCACTTTGGGGTTGCCGGATCATAACACATAGTAGGTGACTATAGACTTGGAAGATAGGATCAAGAACTCGCATATATTCATGAAAACATAATAGGTTCAGATCTGAAATCATGGCACTCGGGCCCTAGTGACAAGCATTAACCATAGCAAAGTCATAGCAACATCAATCTCAGAACATAGTGGATACTAGGGATCAAACCCTAACAAAACTAACTTGATTACATGATAAATATCATCCAACCCATCACCGTGCAGCAAGTCTACAATGGAATTACTCAGGCACGGCGGTGAGCATCATGAAATTGGTGATGGAGGATGGTTCATGATGACGACGGCGATGGATTCCCCTCTCCGGAGCCTCGAACGGACTCCAGATCAGCCCTCCCGAGAGAGTTTAGGGCTTGGCGGCGGCTCCGTATCATAAAACGCGATGAATCCTTCTCTTCTATTTTTTCTCCCCGAACACGAATATATGGAGTTGGAGTTGAGGTCGGTGGAGCTCCAGGTGGCCCACGAGGCAGGGGGGCGTGCCCCCACCCTCGTGGCTAGGGTGTGGGCCCCCTGGCCTTGATTCTTTGCCAGTATTTTTTTATTATTTCCAAAAATAATCTCCGTGGAGTTTCAGGTCATCCCGAGAACTTTTTTTTTCTACACATAAATAACACCATGGCAATTCTGCTGAAAACAAAGTCAGTCCGGGTTAGTTCCATTCAAAACATGCAAGTTAGAGTCCAAAACAAGGGCAAAAGTGTTTGGAAAAGTAGATACGACAGAGACGTATCACCTAGCAACCTCCATTAAAAGGAAGTTGCGTTACACGGTCCAACCCGGCGCGCGCCACTCGGTCGCTGATGTCAAGAAGGCTTCGGCTGATACCATAACGTCGAGTGCCCAAAACTGTTCCCTGATACGTCTCCAACGTATCTATAATTTTTGATTGCTCCATGCTATAGTATCTACTGTTTTGGACATTATTGGCCTTTATTATCCACTTTTATATTATTTTTGGGACTAACCTATTAACCTGAGGCCCAGCCCAGAATTGCCGGTTTTTGCCTGTTTTAGGGTTTCGAAATAAAGGAATATCAAATGGAGTCCAAACGGAATGAAACCTTCGGGAACGTGATTTTCTCAACGAACAAGAACCATGAGACTTGGACCCTGCATAAAGACACAAAAGAGGAGGCCACGAGGTAGGGGGCGCGCCTACCCCCCAGGCGCGCCCTCCACCCTCGTGGGCCCCCTGTTTCTCCACCGACGTACTCCTTCCTCCTATATATGCCTACATACCCCCAAACAATCAGATACGGAGCCAAAACCCTAATTCCATCGCCGCAACTTTCTGTATCCACGAGATCCCATCTTGGGGCCTGTTCCGGAGCTCCGCCGAAGGGGGCATCGATCACGGAGGGCTTCTACATCATCACCATAGCCCCTCCGATGAAGTGTGACTAGTTTACCTCAGACCTATGGGTCCATAGTTATTAGCTAGATGGCTTCTTCTCTATTTTTGGATCTTAATACAATGTTCTCCCCCTCTCTTGTGGAGAACTATTCGATGTAATCTTTTTTTGTAGTGTGTCTGTTGAGACTGATGAATTGTGGGTTTATGATCAAGTCTATCTATGAATAATATTTGAATCTTCTATGAATTCTTTTATGTATGATTGGTTATCTTTGCAAGTCTCTTCGAATTATCAGTTTGGTTTGGCCTACTAGATTGATCTTTCTTGCAATGGGAGAAGTGCTTAGCTTTGGGTTCAATCTTGCGGTGTCATTTCCCAATGACAGTAGGGGCAGCAAGGCACGTATTGTATTGTTGCCATCGAGGATAACAAGATGGGGTTTTCATCATATTGCATGAGTTTATCCCTCTACATCATGTAATCTTGCTTAAAGCGTTACTCTGTTTTCATTAACTTAATACTCTAGATGCATGCTGGATAGCGGTCGATGAGTGGAGTAATAGTAGTAGATGCAGGCAGGAGTTGGTCTACTTGTCTCGGACGTGATGCCTATATACATGATCATACCTAGATATTCTCATAACTATGCACAATTCTGTCAATTGCTCAACAGTAATTCGTTCACCCACCGTAGAATACTTATGCTCTTGAGAGAAGCCACTAGTGAAACCTATGGCCCCCGGGTCTATCTTCATCATATTAATCTTCCAATACTTAGTTATTTCCTTTGCTTTCTACTTTGCTTTTATTTTACCTTGCATCTTTATCATAAAAATACCAAAAATATTATCTTATCATATCTATCAGATCTCACTCTCGTAAGTGGCCGTCTAGGGATTGACAACCCCTTATCGCGTTGGTTGCGAGGATTTATTTGTTTTGTGAAGGTACAAGGGACTCGCGCGTAGCCTCCTACTGGATTGATACCATGGTTCTCAAAAACTGAGGGAAATACTTATGCTACTTTGCTGTATCATCCCTTCCTCTTCGGGGAAAACCAACACAACGCTCAAGAGGTAGCAAGAAGGATTTCTGGCGCCGTTGTCGGGGAGTCTACGCAAAAGTCAACATACCAAGTACCTATCACAATCCCTATCTCCCGCAATTATTTGTCATTTGCCTCTCATTTTCCTCTCCCCCACTTCACCCTTGCCGTTTTATTCGCCCTGTCTCTCTCTCTCTCTCTATCCTCCCTCTCTTTCTCGTTTGCCTCTTTTTGCCTGCTTGCTTTTTGTTTGCTTGTGTGTTAGTTTGCTTGCTTGTCACGATGGCTCAAGATAATACTAAATAGTGTGACTTTACCAATACCAACAACAATGATTTTATTAGCACTCTGATTGCTCCTCTTACCGATGCTGAATCTTGTGAAATTAATACTGCTTTGCTGAATCTTGTCATGAAAGATCCGTTTTCCGGCCTTCCTAGTGAAGATGCCGCTACCCATCTGAATAGCTTCGTTGATTTGTGTGATATGCAAAAGAAGAAAGATGTGGATAATGATATTGTTAAATTGAAGCTAGTTCCTTTTTCACTTAGAGATCGTGCTAAAGCTTGGTTTTCATCTTTGCCTAAAAATAGTATTGATTCATGGAATAAGTGCAAAGATGCTTTTATCTCTAAGTATTTTCCTCCTGCTAAGATCATCTCCCTTAGAAACGATATTATGTATTTTAAGTAACTTAATCATGAACATGTTGCACAAGCTTGGGAGAGGATGAAATTAATGATACGTAATTGCCCTACTCATGGTTTGAATTTGTGGATGATTATACAAAATTTTTATGCCGGATTGAATTTTGCTTCTAGAAATCTTTTAGATTCGGCCGCGGGAGGCACTTTTATGGAAATCACTTTAGGAGAAGCTACTAAAATCCTAGATAATATTATGGTTAATTATTCTCAATGGCATACTGAAAGATCTACTAATAAAAAGGTGCATGCGATAGAAGAAATTAATGTTTTGAGTGGAAAGATGGATGAACTTATGAAATTATTTGCTAGTAAGAGTGTTTCTTCTGATCCTAATGATATGCCCTTGTCTACTTTGATTGAGAATAATAATGAATCTATGGATGTGAATTTTGTTGGTAAGAACAATTTTGGTAACAACGCGTATAGAGGAAATTTCAATCCTAGGCCTTATCCTAGTAATCCCTCTAATAATTATGGTAATTCCTACAACAATTCTTATGGAAATTATAATAAGATGCCCTCTGATTTTGAATATAATATTAAAGAATTTATTACCTCGCAAAAGAATTTCAATGCTTTGATTGAAGAAAAATTGCTTAAGATTGATGAGTTGGCTAGGAACGTTGACAGAATTTCTCTTGATGTTGATTCTTTGAAACTTAGATCTATTCCACCTAAGCATGATATCAATGAGTCTCTCAAAGCCATGAGAATTTCCATTGATGAATGCAAAGAAAGAACCGCTAGGATGCGTGCTAAGAAAGATGTCTTTATAAGAGCGTGTTCTTCTAGTTCCTATGAAAATAAAGATGAAGATCTAGAAGTTATTGATGTGTCCCCTATTAAATTTTTGTTTTGAAATATGAATATTAATGATGATGGGACTGAATATGATCCACCTTTACCTAGAAGACGTTCCAAGAATTCAGAGTTTTTAGATCTTGACGCTAAAATTCATGAAAGTGGGATTGAAGAAATTAAAACCCTAGATGTTGCTAAACCCACTATTTTGGATTTCAAGGAATTTAATTATGAAAATTCCTATTTGATTGATTGTATTTCCTTGTTGCAATCCGTGCTAAATTCTCCTCATGCTTATAGTCAAAATAAAGCGTTCACTAAACATATCATTGATGCCTTGATGCAATCTTATGAAGAAAAACTTGAATTAGAAGTTTCTATTCCTAGAAAACTTTATGATGAGTGGGAACCAACTATTAAAATTAAAATTAAAGATCATGAATGCTATGCTTTATGTGATTTTGGTGCTAGTGTTTCCACGATTCCAAAGACTGTGCGATTTATTAGGTTTTCGTGATTTTGATGATTGCTCTCTAAACTTGCACCTTGCGGATTCCACTATTAAGAAACCTATGGGAAGAATTAATGATGTTCTTATTGTTGCAAATAGGAATTATGTGCCCGTATATTTTATTGTTCTTGACATAGATTGCAATCCTTCATGTCCTATTATTCTTGGTAGACCTTTCCTTAGAACGATTGGTGCAATTATTGACATGAAGAAAGGAAATATTAGATTCGAATTTACGTTAAGGAAAGGCATGGAACACTTTCCTAGAAATAAGATTAAATTACCTTATGAATCTATTATGAGAACCACTTATGGATTGCCTACCAAAGATGGCAATACCTAGATCTATACTTGCTTTTTATGCCTAGCTAGGGGCGTTAAACGATAGCGCTTGTTGGGAGGCAACCCAATTTTATTTCTATTCCTTGCTTTTTGCTCCTGTTTAGTAATAAATAATTTATCTAGCCTCTGTTTTGGTTGTGTTTTTTGTGTTTAATTAGTGTTTGTGCCAAGTAGAACCGTTGGGAAAACTTGGGGAAAGTCTTGTTAATCTTGCTGTAAAAAATAGAAATTTTAGCGCTCACGAGAACTGATGCCATTTTTATTTGGAAAGTGCTATTTAGTTAATTATTTTTGAATATAATTAATAGATAAATTACTCACGTCCAGAAATTTATTTTATAATTTTTGGGGTTCCAGATCTTGCGCTAGCTACAGATTACTACAGACTGTTCTGTTTTTGACAGATTCTATTTTTCGTGTGTTGTTTGCTTATTTTGATGAATCTATGACTAGTAAAATAGTTTATAAACTATAGATAAGTTGTAATACAGTAGGTTTAACACCAATATAAACAAAAAATGATTTCATTACAGTACCTTGAAGTGGTCTTTTATTTTCTTTCGCTAACGGAGCTCACGAGATTTTCTACTTTAAGTTTTGTGTTGTGAAGTTTTCAAGTTTTGGGTAAAGATTTGATGGATTATGGAACAAGGAGTGGCAAGAGCCTAATCTTGGGGATGCCCATGGCACCCCCAAGATAATCTAAGAACACCTAATAGCCAAAGCTTGGGGATGCCCTGGAAGGCATCCCCTCTTTTCGTCTACTTCTATCGGTAACTTTACATGGAGCTATATTTTTATTCACCACATGATATGTGTTTTACTTGGAGCGTCTTGTATGATTTGAGTCTTTATTTTTTTAGTTTACCGCAATCATCCTTGTTGTACACACCTTTTGAGAGAGCCATACATGATTTGAAATTTGTTAGAATACTCTATGTGCTTCACTTATATCATTTGAGTTATATAGTTTTGCTCTAGTACTTCACTTATATCTTTTTAGAGCACGGTGGTGGATTTGTTTTATAGAAACTATTGATCTCTCATGCTTCACTTAGATTATTTTGAGAGTCTTAAATAGCATGGTAATTTACTTAAATAATCCCAATATGCTTGGTATTCAAGAATAATAAAAGAACTTTCTTATGAGTGTGTTGAATGCTATGAGAAGTTTGATACTTGATAATTGTTTTGAGATATGAATATGGTGATATTAAAGTTATGCTAGTTGAGTAGTTGTGAATTTGAGAAATACTTGTGTTAAAGTTTGTGATTCCCGTAGCATGCACGTATGGTGAACCGTTATGTGATGAAGTCGGAGCATGATTTATTTTTTGATTCTCTTCCTTATGAGTGGCAGTCAGGGACGAGCGATGGTCTTTTCCTAGCAATCTATCCCCCCTAGGAGCATGCGCGTAATACTTTTCTTTGATACCTTGTAGATTTTTGCAATAAGTATATGAGTTCTTTATGACTAATGTTGAGTCCATGGATTATACGCACTTTTCTCACCCTTCCACCTTTGCTAGCCTCTCTAATATCGCGCACCTTTCGTCGGTATCATACAGCCACCATATACCTTCCTCAAAACAACCACCATCCCTACCTATTATGGCATTTCCATAGCCATCCCGAGATATATTGCCATGCAACTTTCCACCGTTCCGTTTATTATGACACACTCCATCATTGTCACATTGCTTAGCATGATCATGTAGTTGACATCGTATTTGTGGCAAAGCCGCCATTCATAATTCTTTCATACGTGCCACTCTTGATTCATTGCATATAACGGTACACCGCCAGAGGCATTCATATAGAGTCAGATTTTGTTCTAAGTATCGAGTTGTAATTGTTGAGTTGTAAGAAAAATAAAAGTGTGATGATCATCATTATTAGAGCATTGCCCCAGTGAGGAAAGGATGATGAAGACAATGATTCCCCCACAAGTCGGGATGAGACTCCGGACGAAAAAAAAGAAAGAAAGAAAAGAGGCCATAAAAAAGAGAAAAGGCCCAAATAAAAAAATGAGAGAAAAAGAGAGAAGGGACAATGTTACTATCCTTTTACCACACTTGTGCTTCAAAGTAGCACCATGATATTCATGATAGAGAGTCTCCTATATTATCACTTTCATATACTAGTGGGAATTTTTGATTATAGAACTTGGCTTGTATATTCCAATGATGGGCTTCCTCAAAATGCCCTATGTCTTCATGAGCAAGCAAGTTGGATGCACACCCACTTAGTTTCTTTTGTTGAGCTTTCATATACCTACAGCTCTAGTGCATCCGTTGCATGGCAATCCCTACTCACTCACATTGATATCTATTGATGGGCATCTCTATAGCCCGTTGATACGCCTCGTTGATGTGAGACTATCTTCTCCCTTTTTGTCTTCCACACAACCACCATTCTATTCCACTTATAGTGCTATATCCATGGCTCACGCTCATGTATTACGTGAAGATTGAAAAAGTTTGAGAACACCAAAAGTATGAAACAATTGCTTGGCTTGTCATCGGGGTTGTGCATGATTTAAATATTTTGTGTGGTGAAGATAGAGCATAGCCAGACTATATGATTTTATAGGGATAACTTTCTTTGTCCATGTTATTTTGAGAAGACATGATTGCTTTGTTAGTATGCTTGAAGTATTATTATTTTTATGTCAATATTAAAATTTTAGATTGAAACTTTCAGATCTGAATATTCATTCCACAATTAAGAAGACTTACATTAAATTATACCAAGTAGCACTCCGCATCAAAAATTCTGTTTTTATCATTTACCTACTCGAGGACGAGCATGAATTAAGCTTGGGGATGCTTGATACGTCTCCAACGTATCTATAATTTTTGATTGCTCCATCCTATATTATCTACTGTTTTGGACATTGTTGGGCTTTATTATCCACTTTTATATTATTTTTGGGACTAACCTATTAACCGGAGGCCCAGCCCAGAATTCCTGTTTTTTTGCCTGTTTTAAGATTTCGAAGAAAAGGAATATCAAACGAAGTCCAAACAGAATGAAACCTTCGGGAACGTGATTTTCTCAATGAACAAGACCTAGGAGACTTGGACCCTATGTCAAGACACAAAATAGGAGGCCACGAGGTAGGGGGCGCGCCTACCCCCCCAGGCGCGCCCTCCACCCTCGTGGGGCCCCTGTTGCTCCACCGACGTACTCCTTCCTCCTATATATACCTACGTACCCCCAAACGATCAGATACGGAGCCAAAACCCTAATTCCACCGCCGCAACTTTCTGTATCCACGAGATCCCATCTTGGGGCCTGTTCCGGAGCTCCACCGGAGGGGGCATCGATCACGGAGGGTTCTACATCATCACCATAGCCCCTCCGATGAAGTGTGAGTAGTTTACCTCAGACCTACGGGTCCATAGTTAGTAGCTAGATGGCTTCTTCTCTCTTTTTGGATCTTAATACAATGTTCTCCCCCTCTCTTGTGGAGAACTATGCGATGTAATCTTCTTTTTGTGGTGTGTTTGTTGAGACCGATGAATTGTGGGTTTATGATCAAGTCTATCTATGAATAATATTTGAATCTTCTCTGAATTCTTTTATGTATGATTGGTTATCTTTGCAAGTCTCTTCGAATTATCAGTTTGGTTTGGCCTACTAGATTGATCTTTCTTGCAATGGGAGAAGTGCTTAGCTTTGGGTTCAATCTTGCGGTGTCCTTTCCCAGTGACAGTAGGGGTAGCAAGGCACGTATTGTATTGTTGCCATCAAGGATAACAAGATGGGGTTTTCATCATATTGCATGAGTTTATCCCTCTACATCATGTAATCTTGCTTAAGGCGTTAATCTGTTTTCATTAACTTAATACTCTAGATGCATGCTGGATAGCGGTCGATGAGTGGAGTAATAGTAGTAGATGCAGGCAGGAGTCGGTCTACTTGTCTCGGACGTGATTCCTATATACATGATCATACCAAGATATTCTCATAACTATGCTCAATTCTGTCAATTGCTCAAGAGTAATTCATTCACCCACCGTAGAATACTTATGCTCTTGAGAGAAGCCACTAGTGAAACCTATGGCCCCGGGTCTATCTTCATCATATTAATCTTCCAATACTTAGTTATTTCCTTTGCTTTTATTTTACCTTGCATCTTTATCATAAAAATACCAAAAATATTATCTTATCCTATCTATCAGATCTCACTCTCGTAAGTGGCCGTGTAGGGATTGACAACCCCTTATCGTGTTGGTTGCGAGGATTTATTTGTTTTGTGCAGGTACAAGGGACTCGCGCGTAGCCTCCTACTGGATTGATACCTTGGTTCTTAAAAACTGAGGGAAATACTTACGCTACTTTGCTGCATCATCCCTTCCTCTTCGGGGAAAACCAACGCAGTGCTCAAGAGGTAGCATTCCCGCGTAGTTGGTTAGTGCGTATAGGCGAGTGGCCAGACTCAGATCAAATACTAAGATCTCATTAAGGGTATTAATTGAAGTATCCGCGGATGGTGACCAGGGCCAGGCCCACTGTCGGTGTCAAAACCGGCGGATCTCGAGTAGGGGGTGCCGAACTGTGCATCTAAGGCAGATGGTAACAGGAGGCAGGGGACACGATGTTTTACCCAGGTTCGGGGCCTCTTGATGGAGGTAAAACCCTACGTCCTGCTTGATTATTCTTGATAATATGAGTAGTACAAGAGTTGATCTACCACGAGATCGGAGAGGCTAAACCCTAGAAGCTAGCCTATGGTATGATTGTCTGTTGTCCTATGGACTAAAACCCTCCGGTTTATATAGACACCGGAGGGGGCTAGGGTTACACAAGGTCGGTTACAAAGGAGGAAATATACATATCCATATTGCCTAGCTTGCCTTCCACGCCAAGTAGAGTCCCATCCGGACACGAGACGAAGTCTTCAATCTCGTATCTTCATAGTCCAACAGTCCGGCTGTCCGGAGACCCCCTAATCCAGGACTCCCTCACCCACCTCTCTCCTAGGTGGTCTCAACCCGCCCTGTTGCTCCGCCACAAAGTAACAGTCGAGGGCCGTCGGGAACCTAGGCCCACCACTACCTGGGTGGAACCGCCTGCCCCTTCAGCCACCATCTCCGAACAGTACCATAAGTAATGTAAAAGTATAAAGTATATAGTATATGCCCGTGATCACCTCCCGAAGTGATCATGGCCCAGTAGTATAGCATAGCAGAAGGACAAGAGTGTAGGGCCACTGATGGAATACTAGCATCCTATACTAAGCATTCAGGATTGCAGGCAAAGGTAACATCAATAGTAGCAAAGACAGGCTGTGCATCATAATAGGATTAACAGAAAGCAATAACATGCTACACTACTCTAATGCAAGCACTAGAGAGAACAATATGCGATATCGTGTTGATCAAGGGGGGGGGGCTTGCCTGGTTGCTCTGGCAAGAAGGAGGGTTCATCAACAGCGTAGTCGAACTGGGGGTCGTCGGCAGTCTTGGGGTCTACCGGAAAGAAGTAACGAAGGGGAACACAATAAATAACAGAGCAATCAAAGAATCACAAAGTGTAACATGGCATTACGCAGTGCTAGAGGTGACTTAACGTAGTAGTAGGTGCTACTAGCGAAGGGGGTTAAACTTCCGGGAAAGTATTCCCGGTGTTTGACGTTTTTGGACAGACGAACCGGAGGGGGATTGTTGCACGTTTTCTATGCTAGGGATGTGTGGCGGACGAGCGGACTGCATATTCGGATTCATCTCGTCGTTCTGAGCAACTTTCATGTACAAAGTATTTTCATCCGAGATACATTTTATTTTATATTAATTTTCAAAGTTTTAATCATTTTCTGTAACTATTATTAATTCGAAAATAAAATGAAATAACTATGTGCACCCAGCAGAGTGCACACAACAAGGCCACCAAAGGCTGACAGTGGGCCCCGTTCACTCGGTCAACTGTCGACCAGTTGACTGGTCAACTAGGCAGCGGGCCCACATGTCAGTTTTTGTTAGTGTTAACTAACTAACTAATTAGTTAATTAAACTAATTAAGTTTAGGTTAATTAAGTTAATTAATTATTTTATTTAGCTAATCAATAATTTTTTAGTTCATTTCTTTTTTTGTTTACAGGGGCTGGGCCCCACGTGAAGTGAGCCAGCCGGCCCCTGGCTGGGCTCATGGTCGCACATGGGCACATGGTGCCGGCGGCTTCGCTCGATAGCGACAGGGGGTAGCGTGAGGGCCCGGGCGCGGTGGCGGCCAGCGGCAGGGCGCGGCCGGCAGCGGGCCTGGGTCGCCGGCGGCGGGGCACTAGGCAGCGGCGACGGGACAGGGGCAACGCAAGAGGTAGCAGCAGGAGCGATGCAGGAGCAGCTGCGCCATGCGGCGAACCACAACAGGAAGCAGCAGTACGCGGCATCGGGCAGCAGGGGATCGCGGGAGCAGCGGGCTGCGCGGGGCTGCTCCAGGGCACAGCGGGCGGAGGTGAGCATGGCCTGGCGTGGGCGGCTGTCGCCGGGCGCGGTACGGTGCGCACGTAGGAGGAGGAGCAGCAGCGAATGTACGCGGGAGCTCGGGCACGATGGCGACGGCAGCCTACAGTGTCCAAATCGAAGGTGGAAAAGGGGATATGAAGGAGGAGCTCACGGTGAGTTGGCAGAGGAGCAAGGCGGGCTCGGGGAGGCTCCCGTGAGGCCTAATCGAAGACGGCGAGCGGCGGGACGGAGCTTGAAGGCGACGTCGATCCCGATGATGTAGGTCCTCCTGGCTCCAACTGGTCCTCTGAACGGACGAAACCGACTACGACAGATCTCCTGGACGGCCTCCCGCACGCCGGAGAGGACGGTGGCCGCGACAACCAAGACAAGGCAGCGGTCACCGCACGGGCTCACGAGCTCGAATCCAAGCCAGAGAGGAAAGGGGCC
>NC_041392.1:521534860-521608856 GCF_002162155.2 Triticum dicoccoides | reverse complement strand
GGGGTCGGGAGAGCGAAGGATAGGGTTTCAGGGGGGTCCTTATAAGCTGAGGGGGGCATGTGGTGGCCATCCATGGCCATGGCGCCCTGGATGTGTGCCACGCCCATGCTCCTGTACGTGAGGTTGAAGGAGAGATAGATGGGCTAGGCCTGGGTAAGTTGCTAGATGGGCCAAAGTGCATAGTAGATTAGGTCCTCCTGTTTTCTCATTTTCTTTAGCTAGACTTTTTCTATTTTTTTCTTTCTCCACTGTTTTCTATTTAAATGCTATAGTAAATAAATTTAGTTAATATTGAAATTTGGCACATAATTCAAGCTTAACATTGTGGTGTTGCATAAAAAGTTTCAGAGCCAACGGAATTGTTCATGCATTTTTTAAATTGAATAGGTCAATTAATATGTTGTTAGACCACTTTATATTATCCTAGGAACTAAATGGTGAGTTAAATGATGTTGGTTCCTACACGATAGTTAGTTAGTGAATATTTGCAACCCAATGAACATTTTTATCTCATTTTTTTATGAAACTATAATTTGAACTAAATTTGAAATAAGTGAGGCATAGCAAAATTTTAATCATGATGACATGGCATCATTAACAGGGGTTTACTGTAGCTTGATTATACGGGCTTCACATCATGTCATCGTTCTTATTGCATTACTATGTTTTTCCATAAACTTATACACTAGATGCATGCTGGATAGGGGTCGATGTGTGGAGTAATAGTAGTAGATGCAGGCAGGAGTCGGTCTACTAATCTTGGACGTGATTCCTATATACATGATCAATGCCTGGGATATCGTCATGATTATTCGCTTTTCTATCAATTGACCAACTATAATTTGTTTACCCACCGTATGCTATTTTCTTGAGAGAAGCATCTAGTGAAATCTACGACCCCCGGGTATATTTCCTATCACATTATTTTCAGATCTATTAATCCAAAAATCCAAATATACCTTGCTGCACTTTTTATTTATTTATTTTATTTTGTGTTTTTGCTAGATCTATTCATCCAATCTCATAAATTTAATCTATCTCAATACCGAGGAGGAATTGACAACCCCTCTTACGCGTTGGGTTGCAAGTTTTTGTGGTTCGTGTGTAGGTGTTGTTTACACAGTGCTCTTTGGTTCTCCTACTAGATTGATAACCTTGGTTTCATAACTGACAGAAATACTTATCGTTGTTGTGCTGCATCATCCTCTCCTCTTCGGGGAATTACCAACGCAGATACAAGCAATCAAGAAGAATTTCTGGCACCGTTGTCGGGAAGAGATCATCAACATCTATCAGGTTCCTACGCACAAACTCTCATCTCCTTGCAATTACTTTATTTTCCATTTCCTCTTATTTTCACTCCCCCACTTCTATAAGTTTTACAAAAATATTTTCCATTTGTCGTTTTGCTTGTTTGCTATCTTTGCTTGTGTTGCCATGTGCCTTCTATTTGCTTGCATCTTCGCTTGCTAAAATTCTATTGATATGGATCCTCATCACTTGCTAATATTTTTAAAAGATCCAATTATGTTGAACCAATTGCTAGTGAGTTTAATGCACTTGATTATCTCTATGAAGTTTTGCTTGAAAATCCTGAATCTGGAAATTTTGGGGAAGTGTTAAAAGAATAAATTTATAATGTGATTCACGGTAGCTCCTTGAATGAAAAGCATGATTGCAACTCTATTATTATAAATTCTATTAATGTCAATTGTGTTAGAGATATGCAAAACCCCAAGCTTGGGGATGCTTGTTTTGTTATGTCCACTACTTATTGAATGATCATGATTCCTATGATCTTGCAAATTTATTTAAGCCTCATGATGAATATGTTTGTGATAATATTGAAAGTGGATTTGGAAGAGTGTAAACTCTGGGTAATAATGCTCCCACTACTTTGGAGAATGATCAATCTTATGAAATTTTTAATAAAATTGGGTTTGGAGAGGTCATGACTTTATTTGATGATAATCCCACTATTTTGGAAGAGTGTCAACTTTGCATGCATGTGGATCATGAAGAGAAAATTTTATATGATAGCTATATTCTTGAATTTGATTATGATCCTACATGTAATTATTATGAGAGAGGAAAATATGGCTGTAGAAATTTTCATGTTACTAAATTACCTCTCTTCATGTTGAGATTGTCAATGTTTTATTCTTCTTCCTTGCTTATGCTAGTTTTTGCTTGTTTTGATAAGTTGTTTGCTCATAAAATGCCTATGCATAGGAAATATATTAGACTTAAATATGTTTGTCACATGTTTTATGATGCTCTCTTTGTGTTTCAGATTATTATCTTTCATGTGAGCATCAATAAAATCTCAAGCCTATCTTGATGCCTATAAAGAAAGAGCTTGTTGGGAGGCAACCCAATGAATAAAATATTTTTTTCACTTTTTATTTCTGTTCTTGTGTGTTTGCACAATTATGCTACTGTTATGATTGTGCTTTTATGTTTTAATTAGTGTTTGTGCCAAGTAAATCTTTTCGGATCATGCTGGGTGATAGTTGATTTGATCTTGTTGGAAAACAAAAACTTTTGCACCCAGTACCAGTATTTTTAAAAATCACAGAAGCATGATAAAATTCTAATTTTTTTACACAAGATTGATATACAAATTTCATACGTTGTCCTAATTTTTCAGATTTGTTGGAGTTACAGAAGTATGGTTAGTCTAGATTATTAAGGAATGTTCTGTTTTTGATAGATTCTATTTTCGTTGCATTGTGTGCTTATTTTGATGAATCTATGGATTGTATCGGGGGTATAAGCCATGGTAAAGTTAGAATACAGTAGGTATAATTCAATAATAAAATATGAATGAGTTTGAAATAGTACTTAAAGTTGTGATTTGCTTTATTATACTAATGGATCTCACGAAGGTTTTTGTTATGTCTTGTGTGATTGAAGTTTTCAAGTTTTGGGTGAGATCGCGATAGATGAAGAAATTAGGAGTGAAAAGAGCCCAAGCTTGGGGATGCCCATGGAACCCCAAGGTAATATTCAAGCACTACAGGAATCCGCTTCTTTGCCGTATGCCATGGTAGACGGCAAAGGAACCAAAAGCGGACGACAAACCTCTTTACCGTCTGCCACAGATGGCAAAGGTGCCCGGCAAAGGAAGCTACGGTAAACAGGTTCTTTGCCGTCTGCTTTCTCAAAGTGGACGGCAAAGACCGTTTGCCGTCTGTGGTCGATGGCAAATAAGTTGGACGACAAATAACATGCGTTAGCCATGTTAGGTGGCTAACGGGAGGCTCTGCCGTCTGCCAGCGGACGGCAAACCTGTCCTCTCCTTTGCCATCTACTAACTAACGTCAACCACGCGTCATGCCCTCCCAAGCCTTTATCGTCTGCCACAGGCGGCAAACTCCCACGACCTTTGCCGTCTGCCACAAACGGCAAAGTAACCATATGGTCAGCTCCCAGATTACACAGGTTGCTGCCACGTGGCCTCTTTGCCATCTGTGGCAAACGGCAAAGGCCCCTTTTCCATCGGTGGCAGACGGCAAAGAGGCTACATTGCCTCTTATTTTCTTCTGTTTTTTCTTATATCCAACCATTTTCACAGCAAATATATGATACATATATATATATATATATATATATATATATATATATATATATTTTCACAGGGCAATTTCACAACAGACATATGACATATCCAACACATAAGTTTCATCATACATACATATCCAATACATAGTTCCATCCATACATATTATAATAGTTTCACATTATTCATCCATATAACAAGTTACACATTGTTCATCGATACAAAAGAAAAATAGAAAGGGAAAACAAAGCCCTCCATCAATGCAAGCTTCCGTGAAGTGAAGGAAATCTGCAAAATGGGAAATAATAAAGTTAGAAGAAAGTTCGAAGAAGACTAGAAGAAGAAGAAAATGAAGAAGAAGAAAGTGAATGAAATCTGCAAAATGGGTCATTTTGGAGCTAACTTAGGTAAAATGGATCATTTATGAGCTAACTTAGGTAAAATAGATAATTTTGGAGCCGAGTTAGGTAAAATGGATCATTTTGGAGCTAACCTAGGTAAAATGGGTCATTTTGGAGCTAACATAGGTAAAATGGGTCATTTTGGAGCTAACTTAGGTGAAATGGGTCATTTTGGAGCAAACTAAGGTAAAATGGATCATTTATGAGCTAACTTAGGTCAAATGGATCATTTTAGAGCTAACTTAGATAAAATGGATCATATTGGAGGTAACCTAGGTAAAATGGGTCATTTTGGAGCTAACTTTGGTGAAATGGATCATTTTGGAGCAAACTAAGGTAAAATGGATCATTTATGAGCTTACTTAGGTCAAATGGATCATTTTGGAGCTAACTTAGGTCAATGGTAAGCATATTGGAGGAAATAATGCTAAGTCTAGTCTAGGTCATTATGCATTTGTTAAGAAAAACACTATAGAAAAACTTACCGTCCTCATGGAGGTGAAGCACCATGGTGGCTCATACCGGTACCACCTGGAGATGGATCGTGTGATGCTTGTCTAGAGTTACTTTGCACCAAAGATCATTTGCAATGTCTCGTTAGCATGAAGACACTGAAATATTAAGACTAGTAACTAATGACCATTCATATTAAACTCACCGTGGTCCGCGGAGCAATCTCTGGCATCGGTAGAGGGGTCTGACCGGCCTTCTGGCACATAGACTGCACATTTGGTTTTGACGAGGCAGTCATACTAGTTAGTAATGAAACAAACATTACGTGAATGATTTGGCTAATATGCAGAAGAAACTTACCATGAGGAGCTCGTACATGGCCCGGTTTTGCATGTCATTTTGTGACCTCTCCTCCTCCAACATATTTGTCGTCTTCTCCTCCAACTCCCGCTGCTTCTCCTCCGCCTGCCGGTCCCTCTCCGCCAGAAGCGCCTGGGTTCTATCTCTCAACCTCTGAAGAGCAGCCTGCAACACCACTCCTCATTAGCATTGTAATCATCGATGGTCGCACACACAATGTAATGAAGGAAAGATAGCTGAGTCTGTATAACTAACCTAGAAGGTGAGCTCGACTGGCCGTGGACAAGGCCTCATCTCATGAGCGGAGCTCGACTGGCGCGCCTTGATCTCCGAGAGAGTGCGAGGATAACGGATAAGTCCATCTCCAATGGCTATCAAGCCATGGGACCTCCCGCCACCATATAACATCACCAACTCTGGATCAAACTGCTGGCTCGGGTTAAAGTCCTCCCCTTTCATCACCTTCCCCACATCTCTGTACCTCACGAGCTTGTGGTGGGAGGAGATGTTGGTGAAGTTCTTTGGATCATCGAGGTTAGACGCAGAGAATGCCTTGACCTTCTTGTACGGGCCGGTATGGGCCATGTCATAGAGGTCGTACACCTCTGGCACCTCCGCCTTATTGTGTTTCGTCTGAAAGAGAGGAACAGAGTAAATTAGTAATTAAAGGGCTCAAGCTAGCATGAAGGATGAATTGCATGAATCATGAAGCAAACCACATACCCATTTCCGCCCGAACTGAAATAAGTTGGCGCTGCCTTGATGGTGTGGCACACCTTCCATCTGGGCACGCTTGTCCTTGGCACTATTGTGGAGGGAGCGCCATCGGTCTGAGCACCACTCATCCACCAACACCTCCCAACAATCCATCTGATCCGCACACCATCTCGGGGGCACCTAAGTTAGTAAAGAGAAACTTGAGCGCTACGCCTACGAATAAAATCAAGGAAACTAAGTACAAGGCCTTAAGAATAGATAATTACCGCCATGTATTGCTCCTTCTTCAGATACTTATCGCAGCACGCCGGCTTGGGCTTCTTAATACCACGCAAGGCGTAGTGGTCTCGAACAGCCTGTACCCGAGCCTCTTGCCGTAAGTTTTGTAGTAGGCGCTTGCACTAGGCCTCGATAACCTTTGCCGCGGCCTCCTCGTATCCCTCCTCACACCTGTAGAAGGTCTGCAATCAAACGAGACAACATTGGTTAGTACAATAACTAGCTATTTTAACATTTTTAATTGTGTAAAGGAGAAATTACCCAAAACTTTTAGATCACCATCTCTGCCCTTGTGTGGCACAAGACATCATCGATCATCTCCTCCGGCGGGGCCGGAGCAACCAAGTGGTGCTCCCAAGTCAATCCTAGCTCTAGAACCTGACCCTCATCGGGCAACGTGACAAACCCCGGGAAGTTTTGCTGGCAAAGAACACCAAGGACGGTGTTGGGCATGCGGACATCATCAGCGTGGTGCCAACCCCTGCAGTATGACAAGGCCAACACATTAGATATTTGAAGAAACATGAAGGCAAATGGTACAAAAAGAGTAAATGCACTTACCTCTCCCCATTAGGGAAAATCAACCACCTCTGCACGCGGGTGGCCGGCATGGACGGGAGCCGTGTACAACCATGGTGGTAGATGGTGGCCCCCTGTAACACCCCCAGTGTCATGCTACAGTAACCCTCTGTGATTAAACAAATCATTTTTCCAAACAGTGCTTAATCACCTTTGTTCAATATCCCATTTGAAATTCCAGTCAATTCAAATTCAAGTGAAGTTTGAAGTTGCTCAAAAGTTGCTGGAAAAATGTTCATCGTTTGTCAAAAATTTCATAACAATTATTTGTTAAGGAACACAACATCATCATCAACTCTAAATGGTCCTAATGCATTTTAACAGAGCAAAAATAGCCTTTAAAATGCCCTTTTCTTTATTGTGTAAATTCAATTGAACTCCAAAAATGCCCAAACTTTTTGTGGCAGTGCTGGATATTGCAAAGTAATTATGTGACCAAGTTTCACATTTTGCAAAATCTTATCGAAGCTCAAAATATTACTAAACCCCTTTCTGTAAAAAGAAAAAAAAGGCCTCTGTGCACTGGCCTAAGTGCACAGTGCCTAGAGCCCAGCCCGCCACAGCCTCCTCCTCCCCCCCCCCTTGTTCTCCGTTCAAGCGACCGAGGCACGCCCGCCGTCGCCGCCGAACCCACCTCGCCAACCTCGCCGCTACAGGCGCCGCGGGTGGATAAATATCCGCCACTCCTCCCCCTGGCCTCCTCATCCAGTCCCCCCTCCTCGCTCTCCCTCGTTCACCCTTCTTCTTCTCTGTCTTGTTCGCCCGTGCGTGGTCGTCGACGCGCCGCCGTCGATCCCGCGGCCACCGCCTCCCGATCGCCTCGTCGACGCGCCCTACCGCTCCGCCTCGCTCGGCTGCCTCGAGTACACCTCGTCATCGAGCTCGGGAACGACCGCACGCTCGGGATCGACCTCACCTCTCCTTCTCGGTTGCCGGCGCCCGCTGTCGTCTCCGTCCAATGCTGCTGCTCCTAAGCTCGCACGGGCCTTTCTTGGCCGCACGGTGAGCTCCTCCCTTCCTCCTTTCCTCTCCTCGCGCCGTGCTTTTCGGCGTAGCTAGCTTGCCCGCAAGCCGAGCTTCGCCGTCCACCATTGCCGTCGTAGGGCTCGCCACCGAGCTCCTCCGCTCGAGCTAGTAGCTCCAACGAGCTCCTAGAGCGCCGTAGACCCCGCCTAGTTAGTTAGTTTGGCCGCTCGCACGCTCTAACGCTGAATCCACTCGTGCCCGAACTCCGGCGCCGCCTCCGCCGCTTGCCGTCGCTGTCATCAGCCTTTTCCGGCCGGGCCACCACCACAGTTCGACGCGCGCTGCTCCGCTCGTTCGAACGCACCCTAGCGCGTGTAGGCGAAATCTGACGAGGCCCGAGGCCCTCCGCCGCATTTTGGCATCACCGGCATCGAGCCGCCGGCCACCGCCGATGTGGCTGGCCTGGGGCCACCCCAAAACCACTGCCAATGGGCCCCGCGGGTCCCAGTTGACTGGGTTGACCCAGTCAACTACTCACGTGGCAGCCGGTGTCTCTGACATGCGGGCCCCAGCACCCAGTTAATTAACTAAAACATTTAGGAAATGAAAACTAATTAGTTAACTAAATGACACACTAACAAGGGGGCCCACCCTCTAATTAACCCTCTGTTAGTCTAAATTAACTAAAGTCACAGAGGCTGACAGGTGGGTCCCACTGGACCCACATGTCAGGTTTGACCTGGTCAGCCGTCTGTTGACCTGCTGATGTCACAATGACATCATGCTGACGTCATATATCATTTTCTGTAAATAAAATAAATCCAGAAAATAAGAAAATCTTTAGAAATTCGTAGAAAATAATCTGTGACTCCGATGAAAATGTTTTCTACATGAAAGTTGCTCAGAAAAATCCAACGAATCCAAATGCGCGGTCCTTTCACCTGTCACATGCCCCTAGCATCCTGAACATGGAACTGTCCCCTCTCTTTCATCTGTCCAAAATCCGCCTAACACCAGGAATTCATCCTCGGATGTTTATCCCCTCTGTCTGCAACGTGTAGTACTACGTTAGGGCAACCCTAGCTCTGTCTATCGTCATGTTATGCCTTGTGATGCATTATTTGCTTTGTATTTACTGTTTCTTCCCCCTCTTCTCTCTGGTAGACCCCGAGACTAATGTTGCCCCTGTGATCGACTACGTCGACGACGACCCCTCCTTTCCAGATCAACCAGGCAAGCAAAACCTCCTTGATCATTCCGATATCGCCCAATTATTTCCTTCTCATGCTTGCATTAGAACAGCTACTGCTTTATGTATGATCCTACTCTGATGCATAGCCTACTTTTGTAACCTACTTATTATTACCTACCTGCTTATCCTAAACTGCTTAGTATAGGTTGGTTAGAGATCCATCTGTGACCCCCACCTTGTCCTAGTTGCCCCGCTTTATGTTCGGTGACTCAATCAACGTGATCGACGTCCAAGCCCCGACACCGCACATCACTTTCCCCTTTTGTTGCTCGACTCTACAGAGTTACCGTCGAGTGCCGAGGGTGGAACCTCATACATCACTCCTGATGAGATCTCTGTAGTGTAGCTATACGGTCAAGGTCATCGAGGGTGATTTCCTCCTTAACCACTTACGTTACCGCTCTGTCGTGCAACCCCTCAAGTGTGAACCTCGAGGGTGGATCCTCTTACGTTCACCTTGATGATAACATCGAGTGGGATTCACCGGGGGTGATTCCTCGGGTTTTCCCCTTGGTGTTAGACACACAGTTACTATGGTTACTATGACTTTACACTGAGCCATGTTACTAAAGACGGGTCGACCCTGAGGGGTACCCGCGCGAGCTTAATAGCGAGTGATGTGGAGTCGGGTTGACCTGGAAGGTGCCCGCGAGATGCTTACAAGGCGTGGCCGGGCATTCTTAGCCCTTGCCGCAAGTAGTCGAGACGGGGCGACGGGGTCACATCGATCATGAGTCTCTGCTCGTTACCACGCGTTCCTAATCCACTATGATCTGGATATTTGATCCGAGGGGCCTATGGCTTGATAGCACTAACCATCACGTGGGCATTGTATGGGCGTTCTGCATCGTATACATCAGCCGAAGCTTAATAGACGTCAGCGACTGAGCGGCGCACGCCAGGTTGGACTGCGTAAGCACCTTCCTTGTTGAAGGAGGTAGCTAGGTCTGCTCACCGGCCGCGTTCGCAACGTGCAGGAGTTCCCGGGGAGATGGCCCATGACCCCTGGGGGCATAGGTTTAGTCCGGTGTGCTGACCTCTCTATTAAGTCTAGATCAGGTTGCGGCGTATTGTTTGGCCGAGGCCGGGCATGACCCAGAAAAGTGTGTCCGGCCGGAGTTAATCGAGCGTGGTGGGTAAGTTGGTGCACCCCTGCAGGGAAGAAAACATCTATCGATAGCCTGTCCTACGGTAACGGACACTTGGAGTTGTATCCCGATCGATACAACTAGAACTGGATACTTGTGATGAGAAATGGATGGTGATGAGAAATGGATAGTATGGCTCTGGGATTGCTTTCTCGCAGGGAGTCAAGAAAGTATCTCTGGCCGAGGTTGATAACTCTACTGCTACTTTACTTTATGTTACTCTACTCCCTCCTGTTGCTGCAAGATGGTGGTTTCCAGAAGATGCTAGTCTTCAATAGGCTAGGCTTTCCCCTTCCCTTCTGGCATTCTGCAGTTTAGTCCACAGATACAACCCATTCCTTTGATACAGATGCATACTTAGTTTAGATCTGATGTAAGTCTTGCGAGTACTTGGGATGAGTACTCACGGTTGCTTTGCTACTTCTTTTCCCCCATACTCGATGGTTGCGACCAGATGACGGAGCCCAGGAGCCAGACGACGCCACTGATGACTACTACTACCCGGAGGATGCCTACTACTACGTGAAGACCGTCGACGACTAGGAGTAGTTAGGAGGCTCCCAGGCAGGAGGCCTTGCCTTTTCGACCATTGTTGCTTTTGTGCTAGCCTTCTTAAGGCAATCTTGTTTAACTCATGGTTGTACTCAGATATTGTTGCTTCCGATGACTCTTGTGTATTCGAGCTTATGTATTCGAGCCCTCGAGGCCCCTGGCTTGTAATATAAAGCTTGCGTTATTTTAGTTTGTGTCTAGAGCTGTGTTGTGATATCTTCCCATGAGTCCTTGATCTTGATCGTACACATTTGCATGTATGATTAGTGTACGATTGAATCGAGAGCGTCAAAAGTTGGTATCAGAGCCAACTGCGTGTAGGTAGCCCCCTTTCCAACTCCTTGGCCGAAGTTGAGTCTAGTTACTACAAAAACTTTTACTAACATGGCTGTGTGTCTTACGGCCCACGTCGCCATATGGGTGGTATTAGGATCTTTTACTCCTCGATCTATGCTCTGGGAATCTGATCTCTCTACTATTCGGGTTAAATGATTTTGCAAAAATCTAACTTTAGGATCTCGTGATCACATCCACCCGAAGATCCCCTTCATTCCAGATGATCGACTGCTTCACCAGAAGATATTGAAGATACTCTTTGATCATTCCCGAGACCCTAGTACCCACCGCCTTGGCAAATTCCCTACCACTGTCATATCCTTGTTGATAACTACATACACCTGCCATTCTTACATTCAATCCCATTGATCTTGTTATTACAAGATGCCCGGAACTGCTCTCCGTTGTCATGAGAATCCTTTGAGCTTACTGCCTTGCAGTTCCTTGTCACCTGAATACCCCTACAGATAACTTTGGGCACCTATCGAGTATCCGCTCGTCCTCAGTTGATTCATGTACTTCACAAAAGTCTTCGTAATACCTTTCGTTCTTGTGAAAATCCTCAACAGCCTATTTTTCTTGAATTTGTTGCTTGCTTTCATTATGGTCAATCCCATAAGTCTAGTAATCTTATTGGCATCCTTTGCCACTATCATTTTGAGTCCGTTGATTCTATATGTGTGCGAATGCACGCAATCATCAGTTGATCCTTATAAGTTATCTTCTCGGCTCAGACGTCATTTTGAACATGAGCGGGATCTCGACCAATCATATTGCCATCGATTGTACCCCTAAGGCTATTCAACTTATCCATCCCTAATCAGAGCATTGCTTCTGATCCTTTGTCTTGGAATTCATAATTCCTTTGCATTTGAACTTTGAGTTGGTCAGTTGTTTCTATAATCTGATGCACTTGCATTCCTTCTTCCTTTGGTAGAGTACCGATGCTCACATCGGACGCCTTGTGGACCACCAGACCCCTTTTCGGATTTTATTCGACAATGTCCTTCATATTCAGTAACCTTGTAGCCTTTTCCTCGAATACATAATGCCTTTGGTAAGTTGTATCCTCCACTTTCTCAAGCATGCTCTACTACCGAGCTTGTGTTACTTACTCTCGAAGTTTATGATATATGTTCCTAAGATGCCCCGATGGGTTGAACCTATGCCTTCCCTAAGCTGTGTGAACTCGAAAGTTATACGAGTTATACTCTACTGGCTTTTCGTCAGATAAAATTTCAATACTACCACTTCATCTAGAGCGAGAAGTAAAATGAAAGATTATGCATTGTAGAAGTGGGAGTCGACCCTGAACCTTTGTGTTCATGCCCACGGACACGGTGTGGAACTTATCTTGAAAGCTTCTTGCAAGGATATTTAATCATTTAAATAATTCTTCTGGTATCGTAAATTAGATCCCTTGCAGTTATGGTCTCGACCATATTTCCTCCTTGATCTCATTCACTGGGTAAGTTAAAATTACTTATCCTATACAAATCATTTCCCCCGTCCAATCTCTACTCCGATTTACCTTCTGGCATTACACCTAGTACTTGATACTAGGAAGCTTTATACCCCATCTGATCATTCCTAGCCTAATCTGCTATATCATTATCGTGCAAAATTTGAACGGTGCTACCTGGTCCTTCCTGGAGTAGGATTTTCGACGATGAGCTAAGCTTATGTCGGTCTTCCTCGTCATACCATTTCGCCATGAACAGCAAGCTTGCTTTCGAGTTTGTGTCGTACCCTTGGTACCAATAACCTTTCACTTTAGCATTCCTTTGACTTGATGTCATCGCCGCTCGATTACATCTTCATGAAATCTCTCGATATATGTGTCGTGATCATCACCAACATTCTGAGTTGTTCCAGGATATCAATCAAATTCATGATGAGAAATACCATCCTTGCCCCTTGATGAATTGTTCCTGAGCCCACCGGCCACAAAATCATCCTTTTTGCTGAAATTGTATGACTTGTTTTATAAGTTGTTCCGATGGATCCTTTGTGTATTCGAAGTCTGACCTTTGCTTGAAGCCATGTCAATGCTATCTCGAAGCATGTATGTGGTAGTCCGATCTCCAATGAGAACATTTGAAGCACGATTCTAAATTTTCTTTATCAATTATCCAAACACCATGGTATGGGTAATGTCATGTAATTTCTTTCCCTTTACCTAATTGGTTATCTACTTACTATCCTTTCATGGATACCATCCTCTGTTCGTCCTTGGGAAGGATATACTCCTGATAATTGTGTTTAAACACAATTTCCTTTCCATTGTTCTGATTAATATACTAATCATATTTTCCTTTCCATTCTTTTGTTTAACCTTTCCGGTAAACTAACTTATCTCAGTAGAGATAATTTCCTACTTATGTAAACACCTCGGTGTACAATTTGTCAGTAATACCCTGTTACTATTGTTGATGACATTTTGGTAACCACTGACGGACGAGAGCTTTGCCT
The DNA here is from genome assembly GCF_002162155.2 of Triticum dicoccoides. Lineage (NCBI taxonomy): Eukaryota > Viridiplantae > Streptophyta > Magnoliopsida > Poales > Poaceae > Triticum > Triticum dicoccoides. Next base: position 521,595,779 of record NC_041392.1, on the reverse strand, counting down.
ATTGGTCCGCCTCGTTTCAATGAGCAGGAAAGTAGTTCTCTTTGTCCCTCGCCCTTGGTACCAACGTTGTTGGCAACAAAATTGACAGTCTATCATCTGCCATGCCTTGCTATTGGCCCCCTTTCTACTTTAAACCCACCTGGTGGGCCCATAACCCACAGTTCCACAGGATCGAAACCTGACTCTCTTCTACAACCTTGATTCTGAAGTATACTTTCAACTTGGCTTCATATGTAATTTATGAGCCACCTTCCCTCAATTATTCTACTTCCGTGTTAGACGCAATATTTATTCCGTTGCTCTGAACCCCTCTCACACATTGTTTCAGGCATCGAACATTTGCCTACTGCTTAAAAATTCTCATGCCTACTTTAATTCTCTCGAGGTATTTCTAAAGTTCCAACTCGAGAGATACTCATATGTTCATTCATGGGTTAATCCCATATGATTACCCTTATAGCATTCAATCGTTGCCGAGCTCCCCCTTATGTATTCGTAAGGATGATGAAGACCCCGAAGTAAGGGTGATGATTTCATCTTGATGACCTGGAGCAGAGAAATAAAGATATCAACGGAAGGGACTGACCTCTTCGAGGAGAGCAACGAAGACCGTGAAGACTCGTTAGAATTTCGTAACCAACTCTTTCCCCCTTACTCCACCCCTTAAATCTCGGGACGAGATTTCTTGTAGTGGAGGATATTTGTAACACCCCCAGTGTCATGCTACAGTAACCCTCTATGATTAAACTAATCATTTTTCCAAACAGTGCTTAATCACCTTTGTTCAATATCCCATTTGAAATTCCAGTCAATTCAAATTCAAGTGAAGTTCGAAGTTGCTGGAAAAATGTTCATCATTTGTCAAAAATTCCATAACAATTATTTCTTAAGGAACACAACATCATCATCAACTCTAAATGGTCCTAATGCATTTTAACAGAGCAAAAATAGCCTTTAAAATGCCCTTTTCTTTATTGTGTAAATTCAATTGAACTCCAAAAATGCCCAAACTTTTTGTGGCAGTGCTGGATATTGCAAAGTAATCATGTGACCAAGTTTCACATTTTGGAAAATCTAATGGAAGCTCAAAATATTACTAAACCCCTTTCTGTAAAAAGAAAAAAAGGCCACTGTGCACTGGCCTAAGTGACAGTGCCTAGAGCCCAGCCCACCACGGCCTCCTCCTCCTCTCCCTATTCTCTGTTCAAGCGACCGAGGCACGACCGTCGTCACCGCCGAACCCACCTCGCCGACCTCGCCGCTACATGCGCCGCGGGTGAAAAAAGATCCACCTCTCCTCCCCCCTGGCCTCCTCATCCATTCCCCCCTCCTCACTCTCCCTCGTTCACCCATCTTCTTCTCTGTCTCGTTCGCCCGTGCGTGGTCGTCGACGCACCACCGTCGATCCCGCGACCACCACCTCCCGATCGCCTCGCCGACGCGCCCTACCGCTCCGCCTCGCTCGGCTACCTCGACTACACCTCGTCATCGAGCTCGGGAACGACCGCACGCTTGAGATCGACCCCACCTCTCCTTCTCGGTTGCCGGCGCCCGCCATCGTCTCCGTCCAATGCTGCTGCTCCTAAGCTCGCACGGGCCTTTCTTGGCCGCACGGTGAGGTCCTCCCTTCCTCCTTTCCTCTCCCTGCGCCGTGCTTTTCGCCGTAGCTAGCTCGCCCGCAAGCCGAGCTCCGCCGTCCGCCATTGCCGTCGTAGGGCTCGCCTCCGAGCTCCTCCGCTTGAGCTAGTAGCTCCGACGAGCTCCTGGAGTGTCGTAGACCCCGCCTAGTTAGTTAGTTTGGCCGCTCGCACGCTCTAACGATGAATACGCTCGTGCCCGAACTCCGGCGTCGCCTCCGCCGATTGCCATCGGCATCACCGGCCTTTTCCGACCGGGCCACCACCGTAGTTCGACGCGCGCTGCTCCGCTCGTTTGAACGCACCATAGCGCGCGTGAAATGGTCGCGTGTAGGCGGAATCCGACGAGGCCCGAGGCCCTCCGCTGCATTTTGGCGTCGCCGTCGTCGAGCCGCCGGCCACCGCCGATGTGGCTGGCCTGGGGCCACCCCAGAGCCACTGCCAGTGGGCCCTGCGGGTCCTAGTTGACTGGGTTAACCCAGTCAACTGCTGACGTGGCAACCCCGTGTATCTGACATGTGGGCCCTACCGCCCAGTTAATTAACTAAAACATTTAGTAAATGAAAACTAATTAGTTAACTAAATGAGACACTGACAAGGGGGGCCCACCCTCTAATTAATCCTCTATTAGTCTAAATTAACACTTTTAAAGTCACAGAGGCTGACAGGTGGGTCCCACTGGACCCACATGTCAGGTTTGACCTGGTCAGCCGTCTGTTGACCTGCTGATGTCACGATGACATCATGCTGACATCAAATATCACTTTCTGTAAATAAAATAAATCCAGAAAATAAGAAAATCTTTAGAAATTCATAGAAAATAATCCGTAACTCCGATGAAAATGTTTTCTACATGAAAGTTTCTCAGAAAAATCCAACGAATCCAAATGCGCGGTCCTTTCACCTGTCACATGCCCCTAGCATGCTGAACATGGAACCGTCCCCTCTCTTTCATCTGTCCGGAATCCGCCTAACGCCGGGAATTCATCCTCGGATGTTTATCCCCTCCGTCTGCAACGTGTAGTACTACGTTAGGGCAACCCTAGCTCTGCATATCATCATGTTATGCCTTGTGATGCATTGTTTGCTCTGTATTTACTGTTTCTTCCCCCTCTTCTCTCCGGTAGACCCCGAGACTGATGTTACCCCTGTGATCGACTACGTCGACGACGACCCCTCCTTGCCAGATCAACCAGGCAAGCAAACCCTCCTTGAGCATTCCGATATCGCCCAATTATTTCCTTCTCATGCTTGCATTAGAACTGCTACTGCTTTATGTATGATCCTACTCTGATGCATAGCCTACTTTTGTAACCTACTTAATGTTACCTACCTGCTTATCCTAAACTGCTTAGTATAGGTTGGTTAGAGATCCATCTGTGACCCCCACCTTGTCCTAGTTGCCTCGCTTTATGTTCGGTGACTCGATCAACGTGATCGATGTCCAGGCCCCGACACCGCACATCACTTTCCCCTTTTGTTGCTCGACTCTACAAAGTTACCATCAAGTGCCGAGGGTGGAACCTCATACATCACTCCTGATGAGATCTCTGTAGTGTAGCTATACAGTCGAGGTCATCGAGGGTGATTTCCTCCTTAACCACTTAAGTTACCGCTCTGTCGTGCAACCCCTCAAGTGTGAACCTCGAGGGTGGATCCTCTTACGTTCACCTTGATGATAACATCGAGTGGGATTCACCGGGGGGTTATTCCTTGGGTTTTCCCCTTGGTGTTAGACACATAGTTACTATGGTTACTATGACTTTACACTGAGCCATGTTACTAAAGACGAGTCGACCCTTAGGGGTACCCGCGCGAGCTTAATAGAGAGTGATGTGGAGTCGGGTTGACCTGGATGGTGCCCTCGAGATACTTATGAGGCGTGGCCGGACATTCTTAGCCCTTGCCGCAAGTACTCGAGATGGGGTGACGGGGTCACATCGATCGTGAGTCTCTGCTCGTTACCGCTTGTTCCTAATCCACTACGATTTGGATATTTGATCCGAGGGGCCTCTGGCCTGATAGCACTAACCATCACGTGGGCATTGTATGGGTGTTCTGCGTTGTATACATCAGTCAAAGCTTAATAGACGTCAGCGACTGAGCGGCGCGCGCCGGGTTGGACTGCGTAAGCACCTGCCTTGTTGAAGGAGGTAGCTAGGTCTGCTCACCGGCCGCATTCGCAACGTGCATGAGTTCCCGGGGAGATGGCCCATGACCCCTGGGGGCATAGGTTTAGTCCGGTGTGCTGACCTCTCTATTAAGTCTAGATCAGGTTGCGGCGTATTGTTTGGCCGAGGCCGGGCATGACCCAGGAAAGTGTGTCCGGCCGGAGTTAATCGAGCGTGGTGGGTAAGTTGGTGCACCCCTGCAGGGAAGAAAACATCTATCGATAGCCTGTCCTACGGTAACGGACACTTGGAGTTGTATCCCGATCGATACAACTAGAACTGGATACTTGTGATGAGAAATGGATGGTGATGATAAATGGATAGTATGGCTCTGGGATTGCTTTCTCGCAGGGAGTCGAGAAAGGATCTCTGGCCGAGGTTGATAACTCTACTGCTACTTTACTTTATGTTACTCTACTCCCTCCTGTTGCCGCAAGATGGTGGTTTCCAGAAGATGCTAGTCTTCAATAGGCTAGGCTTTCCCCTTCCCTTCTGGCATTCTGCAGTTTAGTCCACAGATACAACCCATTCCTTTGATACAGATGCATACTTAGTTTAGATCTGATGTAAGTCTTGGATGTTTAATGGGCTTTAATATACCTTTTTATATTATTTTTGGGACTAACCTACTAACCAAAGGCCCAATGCAAATTGTTGTTTTTTTGCCTATTTCAGTGTTTTGCAGAAAAGGAATATCAAGTGGAATGAAACCATCGTGAGTGTTATTTTTGGAACAAACGCAATCCACGAGACTTGGAGTGGACGTCAAGGAAGAAACGAGGCGGCCACGAGGTAGGAGGGTGCGCCCAGGGGGAATGCGCGCCCCCCACCCTCGTGGCTCCGCCGACCTACTCCTTTCGCCCATATATACTCATATACCCCGAAAACATCTGAGGGCACCACAAAACCCTATTTCCACCACCGCAACCTTCTGTACCCAAGAGATCCCATCTTGGGGCCTTTTTCGGCGCTCCGCCGAAGGGGGAATCGATCATGGAGGGTGTCGGTGTCAAAACCGGCGGATCTCGGGTAGGGGGTCCCGAACTGTGCGTCTAAGGCGGATGGTAACAGGAGGCAGGGGATATAATGTTTTACCCAGGTTCGGGCCCTCTTGATGGAGGTAAAACCCTACGTCCCGCTTGATTAATATTGATGATATGGGTATTACAAGAGTAGATCTACCACGAGATCAGAGAGGCTAAACCCTAGAAGCTAGCCTAGGGTATGATTGTATGTTGTCCTACGGACTAAAACCCTCTGGTTTATATAGACACCGAAGGGGGCTAGGGTTACACAAGGTCGGTTACAAAGGAGGAGATATACGTATCCGTATTGCCTAGCTTGCCTTCCACGCCAAGTAGAGTCCCATCCGGACACGAGACGAAGTCTTCAATCTTGTATCTTCATAGTCCAACAGTCCGACCAAAGGATACAATCCGGCTGTCTGGATACCCCCTAATCCAGGACTCCCTCAGTAGCCCCCGAACCTGAAGGAAATATGCCCTAGAGGCAATAATAAAGTTATTATTTATTTCCTTATAATCATGATAAATGTTTATTATTCATGCTAGAATTGTATTAACCGGAAACATAATACATGTGTGAATACATAGACAAACAGAGTGTCACTAGTATGCCTCTACTTGACTAGCTCGTTAATCAAAGATGGTTATGTTTCCTAACCATGAACAATGAGTTGTTATTTGATTAACGAGGTCACATCATTAGTAGAATGATCTGATTGACATGACCCATTCCATTAGCTTAGCACCCGATCGTTTAGTATGTTGCTATTGCTTTCTTCATGACTTATACATGTTCCTATGACTATGAGATTATGCAACTCCCGTTTACCGGAGGAACACTTTGGGTACTACCAAACGTCACAACGTAACTGGGTGATTATAAAGAGTACTACAGGTGTCTCCAATGGTCGATGTTGGGTTGGCGTATTTCGAGATTAGGATTTGTCACTCCGATTGTCGGAGAGGTATCTCTGGGCCCTCTCGGTAATACACATCACATAAGCCTTGCAAGCATTACAACTAATATGTTAGTTGTGAGATGATGTATTACGGAACGAGTAAAGAGACTTGCCGGTAACGAGATTGAACTAGGTATTGGATACCGACGATCGAATCTCGGGCAAGTAACATACCGATGACAAAGGGAACAACGTATGTTGTTATGCGGTCTGACCGATAAAGATCTTCGTAGAATATGTAGGAGCCAATATGGGCATCCAGGTCCCGCTATTGGTTATTGACCAGAGACGTGTCTCGGTCATGTCTACATTGTTCTCGAACCCGTAGGGTCCGCACGCTTAAGGTTACGATGACAGTTATATTATGAGTTTATGCATTTTGATGAACCGAAGGTTGTTCGGAGTCCCGGATGTGATCACGGACATGACGAGGAGTCTCGAAATGGTCGAGACGTAAAGATTGATATATTGGAAGCCTATATTTGGATATCGGAAGTGTTCTGGGTGAAATCGGGATTTTACCGGAATACCGGGAGGGTTACCGGAACCCCCCGGGAGCTATTTGGGCCATAGTGGGCCTTAGTGGAAAAGAGAAAGGGGCTGCCCTAGATGGGCTGCGCGCCACCCCCTTCCCCTAGTCCTATTAGGACTAGGAGAGGTGGCCGGCCCCCTCCTCCTCTTTTCCCCTCCGAGGAATCCTAGTTGGACTAGGATTGGAGGGGGAATCCTACTCCCAGTGGGAGTAGGACTCTCCTGCGCCTCCCCCCCTTGGCCGGCCAGCCTCCCCTCCTCTCCTCCTTTATATACGGAGGCAGGGGCACCTCTAAACACACAAGTTGACACAAGTTGATCCACGTGATCGATTCCTTAGCCGTGTGCGGTGCCCCCTGCCACCATATTCCTCGATAATACTGTAGCGGAGCTTAGGCGAAGCCCTGCTGCTGTAGTTCATCAAGATCGTCACCACGCCGTCGTGCTGACGGAACTCTTCCCCGACACTTTGCTGGATCGGAGTCCGGGGATCGTCATCGAGCTGAACGTGTGCTCAAACTCGGAGGTGCCGTAGTTTCGGTGCTTGATCGGTTGGATCGTGAAGACGTACGACTACTTCCTCTACGTCGTGTCATCGCTTCCGCAGTCGGTCTGCGTAGGGTACATAGACAATACTCTTCCCTCGTTGCTATGCATCACATGATCTTGCGTGTGCGTAGGAATTTTTTTGAAATTACTACGAAACCCTACAGTGGTATCAGAGCCAGGTTATTGATGTTGATGTTATATGCACGAGTAGAACACAAGTGAGTTGTGGACGATACAAGTCATACTGCCTACCAGCATGTCATATTTTGGTTCGGCGGTATTGTTGGACGAGACGACCCAGACCAACTTTACGCGTACGCTTACGCGAGACCGGTTCCCTCGACGTGCTTTGCACAGAGATGGCTTGCGGGCGACTGTCTCTCCAACTTTAGTTGAACCAAGTATGGCTACGCCCGGTCCTTGCGAAGGTTAAAACGGAGTCTATTTGACAAACTATCGTTGTGGTTTTGATGCGTAGGTGAGATTGGTTCTTACTTAAGCCCGTAGCAGCCACGTAAAACATGCAACAACAAAGTAGAGGACGTCTAACTTGTTTTTGCAGGGCATGTTGTGATGTGATATGGTCAAGGCATGATGCTGAATTTTATTGTATGAGATGATCATGTTTTGTAACCAAGTTATCGGCAACTGGCAGGAGCCATATGGTTGTCGCTTTATTGTATGCAATGCAATCGCGATGTAATGCTTAACTTTATTACTAAACGGTAGTGATAGTCGTGAAAGCATAAGATTGGCGAGACGACAACGATGCTACGATGGAGATCAAGGTGTCGCGCCGGTGACGATGGTGATCATGACGGTGCTTCGGAGATGGAGATCACAAGCACGAGATGATGATGGCCATATCATATCACTTATATTGATTGCATGTGATGTTTATCTTTTTATGCATCTTATCTTGCTTTGATTGACGGTAGCATTATAAGATGATCTCTCATTAAATTATCAAGAAGTGTTCTCCCTGAGTATGCACCGTTGCCAAAGTTCGTCATGCCCAGACACCACGTGATGATCGGGTGTGATAAGCTCTACGTCCATCTACAACGGGTGCAAGCCAGTTTTTGCACACGCAGAATACTCAGGTTAAACTTGACGAGCCTAGCATATGCAGATATGGCCTCGGAACACGGAGACCGAAAGGTCGAGCGTGAATCATATAGTAGATATGATCAACATAACGATGTTCACCATTGAAAACTACTCCATCTCACGTGATGATCGGTTATAGTTTAGTTGATTTGGATCACGTAATCACTTAGAGGATAAGAGGGATGTCTATCTAAGTGGGAGTTCTTAAGTAATATGATTAATTGAACTTAAATTTATCATGAACTTAGTCCTGGTAGTATTTTGCAAATTATGTTGTAGATCAATAGCTTGCGTTGTTGCTTTCATATGTTTATTTTGATATGTTCCTAGAGAATATTGTGTTGAAAAATGTTAGTAGCAATGATGCGGATTCGATCCGTGATCTGAGGTTTATCCTCATTGCTGCACAGAAGAATTATGTCCTTAATGCACCGCTAGGTGACAGACCTATTGCAGGAGCAGATGCAGAAGTTATGAACGTCTGGCTAGCTCAATATGATGACTACTTGATAGTTTAGTGCACCATGCTTAACGGCTTAGAATCGGGACTTCAATGACGTTTTGAACGTCATGGACCATATGAGATGTTCCAGGAATTGAAGTTAATATTTCAAGCAAATACCTGAGTTGAGAGATATGAAGTCTCCAACAAGTTCTATAGCTAAAAGATGGAGGAGAATCGCTCAACTAGTGAGCATGTGCTCAGATTGTCTGGGTACTTTAATCGCTTGAATCAAGTGGGAGTTAATCTTCCAGATAAGATAGTGATTGACAGAATTCTCTAGTCACCATCACCAAGTTAGTAGAACTTCGTGATGAACTATAGTATGCAAGGGATGATTCCCGAGCTCTTCGTGATGTTGAAATCAACGAAGGTAGAAATCAAGAAAGAGCATCAAGTGTTGATGGTTGACAAGATCACTAGTTTCAAGAAAAGGGCAAAGGGAAAGAAAGGGGAACTTCAAATAGATTGACAAGCAAGTTGTCACTCCCACGAAGAAGCCCAAAGCTGAACCAAAGCCTGAAACTGAGTGCTTACACTGCAAAGGAAATGGTCACTGGAAGCGGAACTACCCTAAATATTTGGTGGATAAGAAGGATGGCAAAGTGAAAAAGGGTATATTTGATATACAGTTGTTTGATGTGTGCTTTACTAGTGTTTATAGCAACCCCTCGGTATTTGGTACTGGTTCAGTTGCTAAGAGTAGTAACTCGAAACGGGAGTTGCAGAATAAACAGAAACTAGTTAAGGGTGAAGTGATGATGTGTGTTGAAAGTAGTTTCAAGATTGATATGATCATCATCGCACACTCCCTATTCTTTCGGGATTAGTGTTAAACCTAAATAAATGTTATTTGGTGTTTGCGTTGAGCATGAATATGATTTGATCGTGTTTATTGCAATACAGTTATTCATTTAAGTAAGAGAATAAACTGTTGTTCTGTTTACATGAATAAAACCTTATATGGTTACACACCCAATGAAAATGGTTCATTGGATCTCGATCGTAGTGGTACACATATTCATAATATTGATGCCAAAAGATGCAAAGTTAATAATGATAGTGCAACTTATTTGTGGCACTGCCGTTTGGGTCATATCGGTGTAAAGCGCATGAAGAAACTCCATAAAGATGGATTTTCGGAATCACTTGGTTATGAATCATTTGATGCTTGCGAACCGTGCCTTTTGGGCAAGATGACTAAAACTCCGTTCTTCGGAACAATGGAACGAGTTACTGACTTGTTGGAAATAATACATACTGATGTATGCAGACCAATGAGTATGAAGGCTCGTGGCAAGTATCATTATTTTCTGACCTTCACAAGATGATTTGAGCAGATATGGGTATATCTGCTTGATGAAATATAAGTCTGAAATAGTTGAAAGGTTCAAAGAATTTCAGAGTGAAGTTGAAAATCATCGTAACAAGAAAATAAAGTTTCTGCGATCTGATCGTAGAGATGAATATTTGAGTTACGAGTTTGGTCTTCAATTAAAACAATGTGGAATAGTTTCACAGCTCACGCCACCTGGAACACCACAACGTTATGGTGTGTCCGAACGTCGTAACCGCACTTTATTGGATATGGTGCAATCTATGATGTCTCTTACTGATTTACCAATATTGTTTTGGGGTTATGCATTAGAGACAGCTGCATTCACGTTAAATAGGGCACCATCAAAATCCGTTGAGACGACGCCTTATGAACTGTGGTTTGGCAAGAAACCAAAGTTGTCGTTTCTTAAAGTTTGGGGCTGCGATGCTTATGTGAAAAAGCTTCAACCTGATAAGCTCGAACCCAAATCGGAGAAATGTGTCTTCATAGGATACCCAAAGGAAACTGTTGGGTACACCTTCTATCACAGATCCGAAGGCAAAACATTCGTTGCTAAAGATGGATCATTTCTAGAGAAGGAGTTTCTCTCGAAGGAAGTGAGTGGGAGGAAAGTAGAACTTGATAAGGTAACTGTACCTACTCCCTTATTGGAAAGTAGTTCATCACAGAAAACTGTTTCAGTGACACCTACACCAGTTAGTGAGGAAGCCAATGATAATGATCATGAAACTTTAGATCAAGATACTACTAAACCGCGTAGATCAACCAGAGTAAGATCCGCACCAGAGTGGTACGGTAATCCTGTTCTGGAAGTCATGTTACTAGACCATGATGAACCTACGAACTATGAGGAAGCGATGATGAGCCCAGATTCCGCGAAATGGCTCGAGGCCATAAAATCTGAGATATGATCCATGTATGAGAACAAAGTATGGACTTTGATTGACTTGCTCGATGATCAGCAAGCTATCTTAAATGAATGGATCTTCAAGAGGAAGACGGACGTTGATAGTAGTGTTACTATCTACAAAGCTAGACTTGTCGAAAAAGGTTTTTGACAAAGTTCAGGGTGTTGAATACAATGAGATTTTCTCACTCGTATTGATGCTTAAGTCCGTCCAAATCATGTTAGCAATTGCCGCATTTTATGATTATGAAATTTGGCAGATGGATGTCAAAACTGCATTCCTGAATGGATTTCTGGAAGAAGAGTTGTATATGATGCAACCGGAAGGTTTTGTCAATCCTAAAGGTGCTAACAAAATGTGCAAGTTCCAGTGATCCATCTATGGACTGGTACAAGCATCTCGGAGTTGGAATATACGCTTTGATAAGTTGATCAAAGCATATAGTTTTATATGGACTTACGATGAAGCCTGTATTTACAATAAAGTGAGTGGGAGCACTACAGCCTTTCTGATTAGTATATGTGAGTGACATATTGTTGATCAGAAATGATGTAGAATTTTTCTGCAAAGCATAAAGGAGTGTTTTAAAGGAGTTCTTTAAAAGGAAAAGACCTCAGTAAAAACTACTTTCATATTGAGCATCAAGATCTATTGAGATAGATCAAGACGCTTGATAAGATTTTCAATGAGTACATACCTGGGCAAGATTTTGAAATAGTTCAAAATGGAACAGTCAAAGAAAGAGTTCTTGCCTGTGTTGCAAAGGTATGAAATTGAGTAAGACTCAAATCCCGACCACAGCAGAAAATAGAAAGAGAATGAAAAGTCATTCCCTGTGCCTCAGTCATAGGTTCTATAAAGTATGTTATGCTATGTACCAGACCTATTGTATACCTTGCTCTGAATTTGGCAAGAGAGTACAATAGTGATCTAGGAGTAGATCACTGGACATTGGTCAAGAATATCCTTAGTAAGGACTAAGGAGATGTTTCTCGATTATGGAGGTGATAAAAGAGTTTGTTGTAAAAGTTACATCAGTGCAAACTTTTACACTGATCCAGATGACACTAAGTCTCAACCTGGATACATATTGAAAGTGAGAGCAATTAGCTAGAGTAGCTCCGTGCAGAGCATTGTTGACATAAATTTGCAAAATACTTACGGATCTGAATGTGACAGACCCGTTGACTAAGATTCTCTCACAAGCAAAACATGATCGCACTTTAAAACCCTTTGGGTGTTGATCACATATCGATGTGAACTATGGGTGTTAATCACATGGTGATGTGAACTATTGCTGTTAAATCACATGGCGATGTGAACTAGATTATTGACTCTAGTGCAAGTGGGAGACTGAAGGAAATATGCCCTAGAGGCAATAATAAAGTTATTATTTATTTCCTTATAATCATGATAAATGTTTATTATTCATGCTAGAATTGTATTAACCGGAAACATAATACATGTGTGAATACATAGACAAACAGAGTGTCACTAGTATGCCTCTACTTGACTAGCTCGTTAATCAAAGATGGTTATGTTTCCTAACCATGAACAATGAGTTGTTATTTGATTAACGAGGTCACATCATTAGTAGAATGATCTGATTGACATGACCCATTCCATTAGCTTAGCACCCGATCGTTTAGTATGTTGCTATTGCTTTCTTCATGACTTATACATGTTCCTATGACTATGAGATTATGCAACTCCCGTTTACCGGAGGAACACTTTGGGTACTACCAAACGTCACAACGTAACTGGGTGATTATAAAGAGTACTACAGGTGTCTCCAATGGTCGATGTTGGGTTGGCGTATTTCGAGATTAGGATTTGTCACTCCGATTGTCGGAGAGGTATCTCTGGGCCCTCTCGGTAATACACATCACATAAGCCTTGCAAGCATTACAACTAATATGTTAGTTGTGAGATGATGTATTACGGAACGAGTAAAGAGACTTGCCGGTAACGAGATTGAACTAGGTATTGGATACCGACGATCGAATCTCGGGCAAGTAACATACCGATGACAAAGGGAACAACGTATGTTGTTATGCGGTCTGACCGATAAAGATCTTCGTAGAATATGTAGGAGCCAATATGGGCATCCAGGTCCCGCTATTGGTTATTGACCAGAGACGTGTCTCGGTCATGTCTACATTGTTCTCGAACCCGTAGGGTCCGCACGCTTAAGGTTACGATGACAGTTATATTATGAGTTTATGCATTTTGATGAACCGAAGGTTGTTCGGAGTCCCGGATGTGATCACGGACATGACGAGGAGTCTCAAAATGGTCGAGACGTAAAGATTGATATATTGGAAGCCTATATTTGGATATCGGAAGTGTTCCGGGTGAAATCGGGATTTTACCGGAATACCGGGAGGGTTACCGGAACCCCCCGGGAGCTATTTGGGCCATAGTGGGCCTTAGTGGAAAAGAGAAAGGGGCTGCCCTAGATGGGCTGCGCGCCACCCCCTTCCCCTAGTCCTATTAGGACTAGGAGAGGTGGCCGGCCCCCTCCTCCTCTTTTCCCCTCCGAGGAATCCTAGTTGGACTAGGATTGGAGGGGGAATCCTACTCCCAGTGGGAGTAGGACTCTCCTGCGCCTCCCCCCCTTGGCCGGCCAGCCTCCCCTCCTCTCCTCCTTTATATACGGAGGCAGGGGCACCTCTAAACACACAAGTTGACACAAGTTGATCCACGTGATCGATTCCTTAGCCGTGTGCGGTGCCCCCTGCCACCATATTCCTCGATAATACTATAGCGGAGTTTAGGCGAAGCCCTGCTGCTGTAGTTCATCAAGATCGTCACCACGCCGTCGTGCTGACGGAACTCTTCCCCGACACTTTGCTGGATCGGAGTCCGGGGATCGTCATCGAGCTGAACGTGTGCTCGAACTCGGAGGTGCCGTAGTTTCGGTGCTTGATCGGTTGGATCGTGAAGACGTACGACTACTTCCTCTACGTCGTGTCATCGCTTCCGCAGTCGGTCTGCGTAGGGTACGTAGACAATACTCTTCCCTCGTTGCTATGCATCACATGATCTTGCGTGTGCGTAGGAAAATTTTTGAAATTACTACGAAACCCTACAGAACCAGGCTTCAATGACGATGAGTCCGGTGCGCAGTGTTGTCTTCGGCATTGCAAGGCGGGTTCTTCTCCAACTTTCAAGTGTTCGTAAGCAGTGTCCGGCTCCATAAATGTTGAACCTCTTGGCTTCTATGCCCAATAAGGGCTATCTCCCATGCGTCGAATGAATACGAGGCGCCAGGGCATTTTTACATTCGCCCCCCTAGCCAGATAAACAAATTGTCTATTAAAGGGATGGGGCTTCTTAGATCCGATCCATATCATCCTCCCCTAGCGAGAATTCATCAGAGTGTGCTTCGGAAAGATCCATTCCAACATGGCCGACCTCCGCAGCTCCTCCTCCTGCCCCCGTAGCCCTAAGCCCGGCGATTGGGAGAGGTGTTCAGTCCCGCACAGCCGATTAGTTGAGATGCAGACTAAGGGATTTCTCCCTCGGGCGTATATGGTGCCCGTTCGAGCCGGGCTCGCCACCTACAATGGTGGGGCGCAAGCGGAGAGCCTTCCTTGTCCCTCCATGGGAGAACGGGTCTGCCTTGTTCCTTATTTACTAAGGGACTCGAATTTCCAATTCACCCGTTCCTCCGTGGGCTCCTGGAGTTCTATGGCCTCCAATTACACAATCTCACCCCTCCCTCCATCCTACATATCGCCGACTATGTTGCTCTCTGCGAGTTGTTCCTGGGCTGCGAGGCTCACTTCGAGCTGTGGAAAAGGCTATTCTGCCTTGTCCCTCGCACACAGAGGGAATCACTTTATCAAGTGGGCGGAGCCGAAATATGGCGCCTCGCCGATACCGGATACCTGTCCGGCACCCTGAAGAAGCCGTCCGAAGACTGGCCTTCGGAATGGTTTTATATGGAGGACGTACCCTTCCGGACCCTGTTCGGCAAGGTCTACTTGAGTTCAACAATGCTCCTCTGAAGAAGCACCGAAGTTGGCGCCCACGGAGCCCCCAGACGGAAGACAACGGAGAAGTCCTCTATCTGATGAACCGGATCAAAGCACTGGCTCAATTAGGATTGACAATAATTGAAGTTATGTCGATTTGCGTAATGCGGGGAGTGCAGCCACTTCAATATCGTGGGCACCCCTTATGGTGTTATAATGGGGCGGATGACGCCACCCGCTGTGGGCGTAAGGGTCTGGACAATGCTGCCGCTCTAGCGAAGATTCTGTCTGAACTATTCAAGGGTGAGGAGGAGGAGCTCACCCGCATCAAACCACGGGATGGATTCTCCATGTACAATCCTCCAAGCTGGGTAAGTTATATCTCCCTGCTCCCATTTTTCCTGCATTCTTTGTCGTAAGTATTTACCTTGCCACTTTGCGGCAAGAACTGCGAAAGGCCATAAAGGAGGTCAACAGCCCTTCTCCACAACCAGAGGACCCTGACCGGGCCCTCGACTCCGGACTCGAAGAAGATTCGGTTATACCCGTGGAGCTGATAGACCGGCAGTTCTATCAGTTAAGCTGCGATGATGCCATGGTGGCCATTACGGCCGACTATCTCGGACTGCTCCCTGCATCGCACGTAAAAAACCAAGAAATCCCAACTCCAAAACTAGGATCCCCTTTTAGACACTTCACCCACCATAGACACATGGCATTTTACAGGGAAGGCATTCGGGATGCCCTGCCGAGCCCATGGCAACATGCCAACAGGAGGCATCGAGGCCGGGTAGGCCAAAAAGGAAGGCGGTCAGGATGGAGACGCCAGCGCAAAGGTATAACAAACCCCGCTCCGTGGTTGTCGTCTCTCTTGAAATATAATGACGCCCACGTTTCTTCAATAGAAAAAACACTCGCCAGACTGTGTCCGGCGATGTTACTGATCATGCTTCCACCAGCCGAGCACCAGGACCGGACATAGAGGCGGAAGCCGATATGGGGCAGGTGCCGGATAATCCCTCTACGGAGGATGCGGATAGGTTATCCGCTACTAACTCAGAAGTGGAAAGCGCCATGAACCATAGGCGCCGCCAGGCCGTACTCCGGGACAATTGTTTCTCACCAGAGGCATTTGATGCCTTCAATTCCGGAGAGGCGTACCTCCGTGCTGCTCAAGATGGCCTAGCCAGAGCCACGAATCAATATGTAAAGGATGTACGGGTAAGTGAATCTGACGATTCATATGTATCAGTAGCCCCTGAGACTTGAAACAGTTAGCAGAACTGATTTAAGGATCATCTTATTTGTGCAGGTTCTTATAGAGAAGAATACTAGGCTAACACAGGAGCTAGAGGAATGCAAGACCCAACTGCGGGCTGCTGTGGCCGCATTGCAGGAACCGAAAAAGTCATCTGCTGGTAACATTTATTTTAAAGAGTGATGGTTACCATATAATGTGTGGCATGGCTGCAGATCTAACGACAGATGTTGCAGATGGATCCAGAGAAAATCCGGAGGACCAGCATGTTATGCGACAGCTAGAGGCTGGCAAACGCGTGCTGACTGAGGTTAGGCGGGAGAAAAACAATCTCCAAGACGCCAATATTAAGCTGAGCGTGGAACTAAAAGACGTTCGGGGCCAGCTTGCCGACTTCGAGAAGGAGAATAAGCGGCTACGGCACGGCATTTTTAGTAAGTGCTTGAACGAATCCTTTTGAAGGAATTCGGCGAAGAAGCCGACTAACAGCGTTATGTCTGTAGGTATGCTGATGGGTCGCCCCGCGGAGGAAATGCCTGGGTCTGCGGGTGATCTTCTATCCGAGCTGTCACATCTGCACGAACAAGTTTGGCAGGTGATGCAAGGTGTTGCCCAGGCTTTGTGGCCATCTGTCTCCCTGCTAGAAGGCGTTGCAGAGCTTACGGAGAAGCTCAAGGGACCACGGCGGCGCCTCCGATTATGGAAGATATCGGCCTGCCGACATGGTGCCAGGGAGGCCTGGGCCATGGTGAATACTCGGTATACCAAGGCAGACCCAAGTCACATGGCCGAGGTCGGACCTGTGGGGCCCGACGGAAATGAGATCCCCGTTAACTTAGTTTATGGGCAAGTAGAATTAGCCGCAAAGTATTCCCAACAGGATTGTAAGCTAGACCGCCTGTTGGATGGTATAGAGGAGGAGTTTAGTCAGTCTGCATGACTATGTAATTAAAGTGACATGTATAATGCCTTCTAGCCGGATTGTAGATCATTTGTCATTGCGGACCTTTTCGCTTCAACCTCCGGGCCCGATAGTCCAGAGTGAATCCGAATACCCGCTCAGTTATATAAGAACCGGGGTATGCGTGGAGACTAGGCATAGGGGTCATTAGTGCTTTATCAGACAAGTGCCCAACTAGTTATGTTATATTACATGGGTAGTAAGAAACATCTTCCAGGGAGAATAGTTCCGTTAAGGGTTCCTTTCCCTGGGTAAGCATGCCCTAAAGTGCATGTCCGGACTGCGATAAGAAACGCAGAAAAAACATCTGGGGGCAGATATGGACAATAAATAAAAATCAGCTTTTGTTCACCGACCGAATATTCCCTTAAGAACGCTAGCTTTCGGCTTCACCCAGACTGAGGTAACATCCGGCTGACTCGGCGGTAACAATCGCAGAGGTACTCACCTTATGCCCTAGCCGAATTAACGGGAACATAGGGCATAAATACAAGAGCCATGCAACCCAGCTTGGCCAAAACTTAAGT
Source organism: Triticum dicoccoides (assembly GCF_002162155.2). NCBI lineage: Eukaryota > Viridiplantae > Streptophyta > Magnoliopsida > Poales > Poaceae > Triticum > Triticum dicoccoides. The sequence continues at coordinate 521,578,322 of NC_041392.1, read as the reverse complement.
CATATCGATGCATATAATGGTGAAAAAAGGTACATGTGGAAGTATAACACATGTGTTGGGCGTGAGGCCCAGGTAAATAATTTAAGCTTCTGTGAAAGAAGCCCCCAGGTATGGAGGGTGCGGCTAGCGCATCTGTAATGTACAAGTGAGGCACAAGGTGACCCTTGAAGGCCTAGAGAAATAATAAGAGAAAGAAAGAAAGGGAAACAAGACAAATGATGTATATGCAGAAAATGGACAAAGGGAAGGGACTAACATAGAGTCCGGTGCTAGGCGTAGAATCTTCGGAGCCTGGCCGCGTTCCATGGGTTCGGCTCGAGTCGACTAGTCGATGCATCCCGCAGTCGGTACGCTCCACCGGTTAGAACTTGGTCAATAATGAAGGGACCTTCCCATTTGGGCTCGAGCTTGTTCTTTTTCTTGTACGGCAGGCGTAGAAATAGTTCGCCAACATTATAAGTTTTGGCCCGTACTTCTCTGCTTTGGTATCTGCGAGCCTATTGCTGATAAAATGCGAAACAGGCTTTGGCTACGTCGTGCTCCTCCTCCAAGATGTCCAGACTGTCCTGCCGATCAAGCTCGGCTTCTCTTTCTTCGTACATGCACACTCGAGGTGAGTCATGAATTATGTCACAGGGCAAGACTGCCTCTGCGCCGTACACCATAAAAATGGTGTATATCCAGTACTACGATTCGGCGTGGTCCGCAGCCCCCAGAGTACGGAGTCGAGCTCCTCTACCCAGTGCGTGTCAGACTCCGTTAAGGAACGCACTAATCTGGGTTTAATGCCGCTCATTATAAGACCGTTTGCTCGCTCGACTTGACCGTTGGTTTATGGGTGATAGAATGAAGCATAATCGAGCTTGATGCCCATTTTGCTGCACCATAGTTTTACCTCGTCGGCCGTGAAGTTCGTGTCGTTATTACTGATGATGTTGTGGGGGACACCGTAACGGTGTACAACCCCGGATATGAAATCTATCACCGGTCCGGATTCGACTGTTTTAACCGGTTTGTCCTCTATCCATTTGGTGAATTTATCCACCATGAGCAATAAGTATTTTTTCTTGTGGGTTCCCCCTTTAAGGGGTCCAACCATGTCAAGCCCCCAGACCGCAAAGGGCCATGTAATGGGGATTGTTTGGAGGGCGGTGGGTGGCATGTGGCTTTGATTTGCAAAGAGCTGGCAACGGTGCAACGTTGGACCAAGTCATATGCATCTGCCCGGGCCGTTGGCCAATAGAATCCTGTACGGAAGGCCTTGCTTACAAGAGCCCGGGCTGCGGCGTGATGACCGCCGAGTCCGGCGTGAATTTCTGCCAAAAGATTCCGCCCTTCCTCTTCGGAGATGCACCTTTGAAGGACTCCGATAGTGCTTTTCTTGTACAATTCTCCCTCATGGACCCTGCAGGCCTTGGATCGCCGCACTATGCAGCGTGCCTCATTTTGGTCCTCCGGAAGTTCCTGTCTAGTTAGGTAGGCCAGGAATGGTTCTGTCCACGGGGCAATAATGGCCATTATTTCGTGGGCTGAAGGTGTTATTTCGGTGGCGGAGCCTCCGATTGTGTCAAAGAGTTCGGTATCGGGTATTTTGGCCGGGTCCGGACTGTTGTTACCGGTGTCCCCTTCCCATGCTACGGATGGCTTGAAGATCCTTTCTAGAAATATGTTGGGGGGAACACATCGCGTTTTGCGCCGATGCGGGCGAGTATATCCGCCGCCTGATTGTTTTCCCGAGCCACATGGTGAAATTTGAGTCCCTCGAACCGAGCTGACATTTTTAGGACGGCATTTCGATAGGCCGCCATTTTCGGATCCTTGGCGTCAAAATCTTTGCTTATTTGGGATATTGCGAGGTTTGAATCCCCACGCACCTCCAAGCGTTGAATGCCCATGGAGACTGCCATCCGAAGACCGTGCAACAGAGCTTCGTATTCGGCTGCATTGTTGGAATCTGTATACAATATTTGCAGTATGTACCGAACGGTATCTCCGGTTGGGGACATCAGGACGACACCAGCCCCTAGACTGGCCAGCATTTTAGAACCATCGAAGTGCATGATCCAATTGGAGTATGCGCCGTACTCTTTAGGGAGTTCGGCCTCCGTCCATTCGGCGACGAAGTCAGCCAGTACTTGCAATTTAATGGCTCGGCGAGGTTTGTATGTTATGTCGAATGGGAGGAGCTCAATGGCCCATTTGGCAATCCGACCCGTAGCATCACGGTTGTTGATAATATCATTAAGTGGCACTTCCCAGGCTACTATAATCGAACACTCTTGAAAGTAGTGTCGCAGTTTCCGCGATGCCATGAATACCGCATATGCTATTTTTTGGTAATGCGGGTACCGTGATTTGCATGGAGTGAGGATAGTGGATACATAGTATACCGGCTTTTGAAGAGGAAATTTATGTCCGTCCGCTTCCCGTTCGACAACGAGCACCGCGCTTACAACTTGATGAGTTGCCGCAATGTACAACATCATTGGTTCGCCGATGTTTGGTGCGACCAGGATCGGGTTGGTTGCCAGAATGGCCTTTATTTCTTCCAATACGGCTGTGGCCGCATCCGTCCACTCGAAGTGTTCGGTGCGCCGAAGGAGGCGATAAAGGGGTAAAGCCTTTTCTCCCATGCGGGAGATAAAGCGGCTTAGAGCCGCCACGCATCCAGTTAGCTTCTCGATTTGTTTGAGGTCTGTTGGGGTAGACAACTGTGACAATGCTCGGATTTTGGCCGGATTAGCTTCGATACCTCTACTAGAGATAATAAATCCCAGGAGCTTTCCGGCTGGTACGCCGAAAACGCATTTTTCTGGATTGAGCTTGATGTCATATTTTCGGAGGTTGTCGTATGTGAGCCTCAAGTCGTCTATCAAAGAGTCGACGTCTTTGGTTTTGACGACCACATCGTCTACGTATGCCTCTACTGTTTTGCCAATTTGTTTCTCCAGGCATGTCTGAATCATGCACTAATATGTTGCGCCGGCATTTTTGAGCCCAAAAGGCATTGTGTTGAAACAGAAGGGACCGTATGGTGTGATGAATGCCGTTGCGGCTTGGTCGGACTCCGCCATCTTGATTTGGTGGTAACTAGAGTATGCGTCCAGGAAACACAATGACTCGTGTCCTGCGGTAGCGTCAATGATTTGATCGATGCGTGGGAGGGGGAAGGGATCCTTTGGGCAAGCTTTATTGAGGTCTTTGAAATCGACGCAAAGGCGCCAGGATTTGTCCTTCTTTAGTACCATCCCCAGGTTTGCTATCCAGTCCGGATGTTTTATTTCTCTGATGAATCCGGCCTCCAATAACTTGGCTAGTTCTTCTCCCATGGCATGTCTCTTAGGTTCGGAGAAATGCCGAAGAGCTTGCTTGACCGGCTTGAATCCCTTTAGGATATTGAGGCTATGCTCGGCCAGCCTGCGTGGGATTCCTGGCATGTCTGAAGGATGCCAGGCGAATATGTCCCAATTGTCGCGCAGGAACTCTCGTAGTGCGGCGTCCACAGCGGGGTTTAACTGTGCCCCGATGGAGGCTGTTTTGGTAGGGTCCATTGGGTGGACTTGGAATTTGACTATTTCATCCGCTGGTTTAAAAGAGGAGGACTTGGATCTCTTGTCGAGTATCACATCGTCCCTGTCCACTGTGGAGCGTAGCGTGGTGAACTCCTCGGCCGAGAAGGCTTTGGATAATGCCTCGAGGGCCAATGCCGCTGTTTTGTGTTCGGCGCGGAGTGCTGTGTCTGGATCACTGGCAAGAGTGATGATTCCGTTGGGTCCGGGCATTTTAAGCTTCATGTACCCATAATGGGGTACGGCTTGGAAGATTGTGAACGCCTCCCATCCTAAAAGAGTGTGATAGCCACTGCTGAACGGGGCCACTTGGAATGTAATTTCTTCGGACGTGTAATTGTCCGGCGTGCCGAATACCACATCTAGTGTGATTTTCCTAGCACAGCGTGCTTCCCGACTGGGGATAATTCCTCTAAAGCTTGTGCTACTTTGCTCAATGCGGTTCCAGTCTATTTCCATCTTTTGAAGGGTTTCCTCATAGATGAGGTTAGTCCACTGCCGCCGTCCATGAGAACTTTTGTGAGTCAAAAGCCGTCCACGATTGGACTGAGGACCAGTGCGGCTGGTGCTCGGGCTGTTCGGAATTTGGGTTCATCACTGGCATTGAAGGTAATAGCCATGTCACTCCATGGATTTGTTGTTGCTACATGGCTGATTTCGGCCATGCTGCAGAGTGTTCGCTTGCGCCTGTTATTTGACGCAAAGGTCTCGAACACTGTCAACATCGTATTGTTATCCACTGGATGGTGCTCTGTGGTATGTGGGATAAGAAGATCCTCACCACTTTTGGCCACCTGCCGGAGTACCCAACATGCACTAAGGCTGTGCGTTGGTATCATATCTGCCGTGCTATGAATTTTGCAGAGTCCGTTGAGCCATCCCTCCAGTACGGTTCCTTGCCCCGTAGAGGGTTTTTGCTTTTTGGTAGTTAACCCGGGTGTATTGTGATAATGCACCCTTTTATTTCGGACTGGGTTTGTGTTCAGGGCCGGATTATCCCAAAAGTTTGTTTCGGTTTTCCAGGCACTTTCCATCGCATAGTACTTTCGTACTATGGATGCCAAGTCAGCGAAGCGTGTTATCTCATGGCGATTTATGGCGTTAAGGATTCCCTTGTCGGTGCAATTATTGCGGAAAAATAAGATCCGCTTGTGTTTGGGTGGGTGGGTGGAATTCAATCCAAACCCCTACCCGATCTGGGATCCAGGGGCCGAGGAGGTTCCAATTTTGGAAGTTCCGGTTCCGGGATGTTACCCGCTAATCCTGGTCCACTGCCTGACTCTAAGTTTAAGGATTGGATGTTGTCCTCCCACGAACGGGCGTCCGGCTCGGAGAGCTCGGGAATCCAGACATATTTGGTCCTCAGGATAGAGGAAAGGTCACAACATTGTTCCTCCACCACTGCAATATGATGGGTGACCGGTGGAGAATTAATCTCCCTTTGATCGAGTTTAAGCCCAATCCGATCATAGTCCGTAGCGACTCCCAAGGCGGCGTTGCGATCCAAGAGCTCGTTTAAGGAGGAGAGCTCCATTGGATCCATCTGTTCGACGAGTGCCAATTTGACGTGGAGGCTGTTTTTGATGACCCGAGAATTCATCGTCAGCGCGGCGGCCGAACAGGCGGTCATAATGAACCCGCCTAGCCGGAGAGTTTGGCCGACAGCCAAAGCTCCCCCAACAGTAGTACCGTCTTTAAAGACGAGACGAGACATCCTTCCTTTTGGCGACGGCATAGAGGAACTCTCAACGAAAGCACCAATGTCGGTGTCAAAACCGGCGGATCTCGGGTAGGGGGTCCCGAACTGTGCGTCTAAGGCGGATGGTAACCGGAGGCAGGGGACACAATGTTTTACCCAGGTTCGAGCCCTCTTGATGGAGGTAAAACCCTACGTCATGCTTGATTAATATTGATGATATGGGTATTACAAGAGTAGATCTACCACGAGATCAGAGAGGCTAAACCCTAGAAGCTAGCCTATGGTATTATTGTATGTTATCCTACGGACTAAAACCCTCCGGTTTATATAGACACCGAAGGGGCCTAGGGTTACACAAGGTCAGTTACAAAGGAGGAGATATACATATCCGTATTGCCTAGCTTGCCTTCCACGCCAAGTAGAGTCCCATCCGGACACGAGACGAAGTCTTCAATCTTGTATCTTCATAGTCCAACAGTCCGGCCAAAGGATATAATCCGGCTGTCCGGATACCCCCTAATCCAGGACTCCCTCAGAGGGCTTATACATCAACACCATAGCCTCTCCGATGATGTTTGAGTAGTTTACCACAGACCTTCGGGTCCATACTTATTAGCTAGATGGCTTCTTCTCTCTCTTTGGATCTCAATACAAAGTTCTCCTCGGTTCTCTTGGAGATCTATTGGATGTAATTCTTTTGCGCTGTGTTTGTCAAGATCCGATGAATTGTGGGTTTATGATCAAGATTATCTATGAACAATATTTGATTCTTCTATGAATTCTTTTATGCATAATTTAATATCTTTCCAAGTCTCTTTGAATTATCAGTTTGGTTTGGTCTACTAGATTGATCTTTCTTGCAATGGGAGAAGTGCTTAGCTTTAGGTTCAATCTTGCGGTGTCCTTTCCCAGTGACAACAGGGGCAGCAATGCATGTATAGTATTGTTGCCATCGAGGATAAAAAGATGGGGTTTATATCATATTCCTTGAGTTTATCGCTCTACATCATGTCATCTTGCCTAATGCGTTACTCTGTTCTTTTGAACTTAATACTCTAGATGCATGTTGGATAGCGGTCGATGTGTGGAGTAATAGTAGTAGATGCAGAATCGTTTCGGTCTACTTGTCGCGGACGTGATGCCTATATACATGATCATGCCTAGATATTCTCATAACTATTCGCTTTTCTATCAATTCCTGGACAGTAATTTGTCCACCCACCGTAGAATTTGCTATCTTGAGAGAAGCCACTAGTAAAACCTATGGCCCCCGGGTCTATCTTCTATCATATTATTTTCCTATCTACTTGCTATTTCTATCGTTGTTTATTTTGCAATCTATAAAATAAAAATACCAAAAATATTTATATTATTATCTCTATTAGATCTCAATTTCGTAAGTGACCCTGAAGGGATTGACAACCCCTTTATCATGTTGGTTGCGAGGTTCTTGTTTGTTTGTGCAGGTACTAGGGACTTGCGTGTTACCTCCTACTAGATTGATACCTTGGTTCTCAAAAACTGAGGGAAATACTTACGCTACTTTGCTGCATCACCCTTTCCTCTTCAAGGGGAAACCAACGCATGCTCAAGAGGTAGCAAGAAGGATTTATGGCGCCGTTGCCGGGGAGGTTGCACCAAGTCAAGTCAAGATTTGATCTCCCGTCAACAAGCCATTTCTGGCGCCGTTGCCGGGGAGATCTATGCACAAGTCAAGACAAACCAAGTACCCATCACAAACTCTTATCCCTCGCATTACATTATTTGCCATTTGCCTCTCATTTTCCTCTCCCCCACTTCACCCTTGCCGTTTTATTCGCCCTCTTTTCCGTTCGCCCCTTTTCCGTTCGCCCCTTTTGCTTGCTTCTTGTGTGCTTGTGTGTCACGATGTCTCTTCCAAAAAGTATTGATCTTAACCATAGAAGGTTGGAAGAGATTGAAAACAACGTTAGAAGTTTTATGTCCTTGCAATTTGAGCATAATAATTTCTTCAGAAATGAGCTTAAAGAGCAAAAAGGTTTTGTGGAGTACATGAATAAAGAGCTTGATGATATGTCTAAGGAATTTTATGGTTTGAAATCTCAGTTTGCTCATCTTGAAAACTTAATAGCCCAAATTTTGGATAAGCAGGCCAGCTTAGTTAATAAGATGGCCGCCAAACCGGAAGAGTTACATGATAATAAGGATAAAGATCTAAAAGTGATTGATGTGTCTCCTATTAAATCTTTGTTTTGCAATATGAATCTTGATAATGATGGGACTGGAGATGAGTCAACTTTAGCTAAAAGGCGTCCGAATGATTCGGAGTTTTGAGATCTTGATACAAAAATTGGCAAAAATGGGATTGAAGGGGTCAAGAATTTACATGGCAATGAACCCACAATTTAGGATTTCAAGGAATTTAATTATGATAATTGCTTTTTTATAGATTGTATTTCCTTGTTGCAATCCGTGCTAAATTCTCCTCATGCTTATGATCAAAATAAAGCTTTTACCAAACATATCGTTGATGCCTTAATGCAATCCTATGAAGAAAAGCTTGAATTAGAAGTTTCTATCCCTAGAAAACTTTATGATGAGTGGGAACCTACTATTAAAAAATAAAATTAGAGATCATGAATGCTATGCTTTATGTGATTTGGGTGCTAGTATTTCCACGATTCCAAAACCTTTGTGTGATGTGTTAGGTTTCCATGAATTTGATGATTGTTCTTTAAATTTGCATCTTGCGGATTCAACTATTAAGAAACCTATGGGAAGGATTAATGATGTTATTATTGTTGCAAATAGGAATTATGTGCTTGTAGATTTCATTGTTCTTGATATAGATTAGAATCCTACGTGTCCTATTATTCTTGGTAGACCTTTCCTTAAAACGATTGGTGCAATTATTGATATGAAAGAAGGAAATATTAGAATCCAATTTCTGTTAAAGAAAGGCATGGGACACTTTCCTAGGAAGAAAATTAAATTACCTTATGAATCTATTATGAGAGCCACTTATGGATTGAATACCAAAGATGACAATACCTAGATCTATTCTTGTTTTTATGCTTAGCTAGGGGCGTTGAACGATAGCGCTTGTTGGGAGGCAACCCAATTTTATTTTTGTTTCTTGCTTTTTGTTACTTTTTAGTAATAAATAATTCATCTAGCTTCTGTTTAGATGTGGTTTTATGTTTTTAATTAGTGTTTGTTCCAGGTAGAACCTTTGGGAAGACTTGGGGGAAGTCTTTGCGATCTTGCTGTAAAAACAGAAACTTTAGCGCTCACGGGATTTGCTGCCATTTTTTAGTGGAGAGTTAGATTAGGTTGATTCTTTTTGAAGATGATTAATAGACAAATTCCTCACGTACACCAATTTATTTCAGAATTTTTGGGGTTACAGAAGTATTCAAAACCTACAGATTACTACAGACTGTTCTGTTTTTGACAGATTCTGTTTTTCGTGTGTTGTTTGCTTATTTTGATGAATCTATGGCTAGTATCGGGAGGGGGTATGAACCATAGAGAATTTGGAATACAGTAGGTTTAACACCAATATAAATAAAGAATGAGTTCATTATAGTACCTTGAAGTGGTGGTTTCTTTTTCTTATACTAACGGAGCTCATGAGATTTTCTGTTGAGTTTTCTGTTGTGAAGTTTTCAAGTTTTGGGTAAAGATTTGATGGATTTTGGGATAAGGAGTAGCAAGAGCCTAAGATTGGGGCTTCCCAAGGCAACCTAAGGTAAAATTCAAGGACAACTAAAAGCCTAAGCTTGGGGATGCCCCAGAAGGCATCCCCTCTTTCGTCTTCGTCCATCGGTTACTTTACTTGAGGCTATATTTTTATTCACCACATGATATGTGTTTTGCTTGGAGCGTCTTGTTGATTCGAGTCTTTGATTTTTAATTTACCACAATCATCCTTGTTGTACAAACCTTTTTGAGAGACACACGTGAACCATAATTTATTAGAATACTCTATGTGCTTCACTTATATCTTTTGAGCTAGATAATTTTGCTCTAGTACTTCGCTTATATCTTTAAGAGCACGGTGGTGGTTTTATTTTATAGAAATTATTGATCTCTCATGCTTCACTTATATTATTTTGAGAGTCTTTTGGAACAACATGGTAATTTGCTTTGGCTATAAAATTAGTCCTAATATGATAGGCATCCAAGATGGGTATAATAAAAACTTTCATAAAAAGTGCATTGAATACTATGAGAAATTTGATACTTAATGATTGTTTTGAGATATGAAGATGGTGATATTAGATTCAATGCTAGTTGAGTAGTTGTGAATGTGATAAATACTTGTTCTAAAGTTTGTGATTCCCGTAGCATGCATGTATGGTGAACCGTTATGTGATGAAGTCGGAGCATGATTTATTTATTGATTGTCTTCCTTATGAGTGGCGGTCGGGGACGAGCGATGGTCTTTTCCTACCAATCTATACCCCTAGGAGCATGCGCGTAGTACTTTATTTCGATAACTAATAAATTTTTGCAATAAGTATGTGAGTATTTTATGACTAATGTTGAGTCCATGGATTTTACGCACTCTCACACTTCCACCATTGCTAGCCTCTCTAGTACTGCGCAACTTTCGCCGGTACCATACACCCACCATCTACCTATTATGGCATTTCCATAGCCATTTCGAGATATATTGCCATGCAACTTACCACCGTTCCATTTATTATGACACGCTCCATCATTGTCATATTGCTTTGCATGATCATGTAATTGACATCGTATTTGTGGCAAAGCCACCTTTATAATTCTTTCATACATGTCAGTCTGGATTCATTGCATATCCCGATACACCACCGAATGCATTCACATAGAGTCATATTTTGTTCTAGTATCGAGTTGTAAGTAAATAAAAGTGTGATGATCATCATTATTAGAGCATTGTCCCAAGTGAGGAAAGGATGAAGGAGACTATGATTCCCCCACAAGTCGGGATGAGACTCCGGACGAAAAGAAAAAAAGAGAAAAAAAGAGGCCATAAAAAAAGAGGAAAAGGCCCAAATAAAAAAATGAGAGAAAAAGAGAGAGGGGACAATGTTACTATCCTTTTATCACACTTGTGCTTCAAAGTAGCACCATGATCTTCATGATAGAGAGTCTCCTATGTTGTCACTTTCATATACTAGTGGGAATTTTACATTATAGAACTTGGCTTGTATATTCCAATGATGGGCTTCCTCAAAATGCCCTAGGTCTTCGTGAGCAAGCGAGTTGGATGCACACCCACTTAGTTTCTTTTATTGAGCTTTCATACACTTATAGCTCTAGTGCATCCATTGCATGACAATCCCTACTCACTCACATTGATACCTATTGATGGGCATCTCCATAGCCCATTGATACACCTAGTTGATGTGAGACTATCTTCTTTTTTTGTCTTCTCCACAACCACCATTCTATTCCACATATAGTGCCATGTCCATGGCTCACACTCATGTATTGCGTGAAGATTGAAAAAGTTTGAGAACATCAAAAGTATGAAACAATTGCTTGGCTTGTCATCGGGGTTGTGCACGATTAAATACTTTGTGTGATGAAGATAGAGCATAGCCAGACTATATGCTTTTATAGGGATAACTTTCTTTGGCCATGTTATTTTGAGAGGACATGATTGCTTTGTTAGTATGCTTGAAGTATTATTATTTTTATGTCAATATTAAACTTTTGTATTGAATCTTTCGGATCTGAACATTCATGCCACAATATTAAACTTTCTTTGGCCATGTTATTTTGAGAGGACATGATTGCTTTGTTAGTATGCTTGAAGTATTATTATTTTTATGTCAATATTAAACTTTTGTATTGAATCTTTCGGATCTGAACATTCATGCCACAATAAAGAAAATTACATTGAGAATTATGCTAGGTAGCATTCCACATCAAAAATTCTGTTTTTATCATTTACCTACTGGAGGACGAGCAGGAATTAAGCTTGGGGATGCTTGATACGTCTCCAACGTATCTATAATTTTTTATTGTTCCATGCTATTATATTATCTGTTTTGGATGTTTAATGGGCTTTAACATGCCTTTTTATATTATTTTCGGGACTAACCTACTAACCAAAAGCCCAGTGCAAATTGCTATTTTTTGCCTATTTCAGTGTTTCACAGAAAAGGAACATCAAACGGAATCCAAACGGAATGAAACCTTCGGGAGAGTTATTTTTGGAACAAACACAATCCAGGAGACTTGGAGTGGACGTCAAGGAAGAAATGAGGCGGCCACGAGGTATGAGGGCGCACCCAGGGGGGTAGGCGCACCCCCCACTGTGATGCCCCGAGTCCGATGCGCCAGGTGTCTTCCAGTTTTTCGCTGTTGTTGTCTTGTCATTTGCTTGCGTGTCGCATCTTGCCATGTCATCATGTGCATTGCATCATCATGTTTTCAAAACTTGCATCCGTCCGGTTTCCCCCAGTTCCGTCCATTGTCCGTTCTAAGCCCAGCCACACTTGCACGCGCCCGCGGCATGTCCGAAATAGTATTTTATAAGTGGCCGGAAAATGTTCTCGGAATGGGTTGAAAGTTGGCATTAGTGTTGTTATGTTGTTAGTAGGTCGCCTGCCAAGTTTCATCGCATTCGGAGTTCGTTTGATGCCCCAACGGATACATATAGCGGCATGATAGCCGGTCTATCATCGGACGTTTCCGGTCTCTGAAAACAGTCGCCGGGCCTCTCTCTCTTCTCTTCTCTCAGCTCGAGACCGTCTACACAGTACACTCACCGCCAGGCACAACCTAACCTCTCTCGTCAGCTCGCGGCCCTCCTCGCGCGCGCGTCCGAAACCTGTCCTGGACCCGACCCGGGCAGTCGTCACCGTTGGATTCGAATCATCCCCAAACATCTACAAAACATCACCGTTTTCTTATTTGGACTCCTCTAACCTTTTATTCTCGATCGTCCAATTACGATCGGGGGGATCCGTTAGCCCCTAACCTAATCCACCAGCATATATAAGGAGGCAACCCTAGTTTTTAGGCCACTTGTCCCATCCATCCTCCTGCCCGCCGCCACCTACCTGCCTTCTCTTTCCTCGGGATCTCACCCTGATCCAATCCACCAACCAGTGCTCCCCCATGTCCCTCCTCGATCCTCATCACTCGCAGCCTCCAACACCCATCGCCCGAGCCAGTCGAGGGCCTCGTCCCCGAGCCAAGATCCATGGAAGAGGTGCAACGCTCCGCCCCTCTCTGCCTTGCATTCGAGCACCTGCCGCATCGAGCGCCCGCAGCTCCATTCCCGAGTGCGCCTCCACTCGACCCTGTCGCCCTCTGCCCCAACACGCCTCCGTTCAGCTGCTGCCGACGAGCAGATGAGTCGCCGCCCGTCTCCTCTTTCTCCCCCCCTGTTTTCCTCTCTTTCCTCCTCTAACCTCTCTTCCTCGTTTGATTTCTTCTCTGCCAGGAAACGAACGGGGCTCGCCCCTGATGCCGTGGCCGCCGGCGACCGAAGCCGTCGTGTGTCCTCTCCTTCTCGTCCTTGCCATCCCCTTCACCTAACCCCACTCCCGCACATGGCACCCTCGCGCCCGAGCTTTGCATTAGCCTCGCGTCACCGGAATCCAGCCACCGCCGGCCTCCGCGTCGAGCTCCACCACCAGAGATTTGTGCCCTGCCTTCCATTCCCACACCATGACGCCCCTCCTTCGGCTCGACCCCATTCACCGAGCTCCCTGTCGCGCCGGAGTCCCGCCGCTTCCCTTCCCTGCAACGCCGCCAGGCCTCGTCGCCGGAGTCCCGTGCGTCGTCGTGCCAGTTGAGAGGGTCCGCTGTTGTGCCTTCCTTTCGAGAGCGATGAGTGTGGCGACCTAGAGCCTGCGTCCCTCCCTCGCGTTGACTGCGGCCTCGATCCGAGCCAGCATGGACGAGCGCCAGGACTCAACTCCCCCTGCCTCCCCACGGGCCTCCTCCTTGTTCGGCCCAGCCAGATCTGGCCGTTGGGTGAGCAGTCTCCCGGCCTTTTCCACTATTGGGCCAGCCAACCAGTTTCGGCCCGTATTGTTTTTTTTTCAGATCTGCGATTTTAGCAATTTTCTAGAGAAACCAGTTTTACAGTTTAGCCCTCAAACATCATGCATATCATAACTTAATAATCGTGCATCGGTTTAAAATGAATTATATATGGAACTTGACTAGAATTTTGTCTAGTTTCATAATATCCAACTTTCATGCATGTTTGAGATGTTTAACTTGCTGTTTGCATTCATTTGCTAATATGCCATGTTAAAATGATTTAATTCATTACTAAACAACCGTAGCTCGGTTTTAAATAAACTTTATATGTAAATGGGGTGGAAAATTGCCTACTTTAACATGGTGGCTTTACTTTACATGTTTAATAACTCTAAAATTATGTTTAGGGCAGAACAGTAGCTAATTATAATATGGCCATGAGGATTTTCTGGATTTGTTGTTTGTTATATCCGGCCTCATTTAAACTTATCTAGATAGGTAGTTTTCATATGCTTCACCTCTTCCCTTGTTTAATAACATTTAATATTGTTGGGTACATAAACGAGATCGAACTAAATAACTTGAATGTGGTGTTCCGTCAATATGCAACTCGTTGCATATTGAGCTCCACTTAATTTGTAGTATTGGTTGTGCAATTTGCATTGCCATGCCTCACTAAACCAGACATGCATCATACTTGGTTGCGCATCATGCCATGCTTATGTGATGGTTGTTTACTATGTTTCTTGCTTCTTTCCGTGTTGCTTCTCCCGTTAGCTTCGGTTTCATTCCGGAGTTGTGAGGATCCGTTCGACTACGTCCGTTTGTCTTCTTCATGGACTCGTTCTTCTTCCTTGCGGGATCTCAGGCAAGATGACCATACCCTCAAAATCACTTATATCTTTGCTTGCTAGTTGTTCGCTCTATTGCTATGCCGCGATACCTACCACTTGATATATCATGCCTCCCATATTGCCATGTCAAGCCTCTAACCCACCTTCCTAGCAAACCGTTGTTTGGCTATGTTATCGCTTTTGCTCAGCCCCTCTTATAGCTTTGTTAGTTGCAGGTGAAGTTGAAGTTTGTTCCATGTTGGAACATGGATATGTTGGGATATCACAATATCTCTTATTTAATTAATGCATATATATACTTGGTAAAGGGTGGAAGGCTCGGCCTTATGCCTGGTGTTTTGTTCCACTCTTGCCGCCCTAGTTTCCGTCATACCGGTGTTATGTTCATTGGTTTTGCGTTCCTTACGCGGTTGGGTGTTATGGGAACCCCTTGACAGTTTGCTTTGAATAAAACCCCTCCAGCATGGCCCAACCTTGGTTTTACGTTTGCCTCACCACCACCTACCCTTACCTCGGGTCGACCAACCGGAGGGTCATCTTTATTTTAGCCCCCCAGGCCAGTGCTTGTCTAAGTGTTGGTTCGAACCGGGCAGCCTGCGGGGCCACCTCGGGGCAACTCGAGGGCTAATTTTACTCGTAGCTTGACCTATCCGGTGTTGCCCTGAGAACGAGATATGTGCAGCTCCTATCGGGATGTCGGTGCATCGGGCGGTCTTGCTGGTCTTGTTTTACCATTGTCGAAATGTCTTGCAACCGGGATTTCGAGTCTGATCGGGTCTTCCCGGGAGAAGGAATATCCTTCGTTGACCGTGAGAGCTTGTGATGGGCTAAGTTGGGACACCCCTGCAGGGTTTTGAACTTTCGAAAGCCGTGCCCGCGGTTATGAGCAGATGGGAATTTGTTAATGTCCGGTAGTAGAAAACTTGACACGTAACTTAAATTAAAATGCATCAACCGCGTCTGTAGCCGTGATGGTCTCTTCTCGGTGGAGTCCGGGAAGTGAACACGGTTCTTGTGTTATGCTTGAACATAAGTAGCTTCAGGATCACTTCTTGATCACAATTAGTTTCTCAACCGTGCTTTGCTTCTCTTCTCGCTCTCTTTTGCGTATGTTAGCCACCATATATCCCAGTGCTTGTTGCAGCTCCACCTCACTACCCTTTCCTACCCATAAGCTTAAATAGTCTTGATCACGCGGGTGTGAGATTGTTGAGTCCTCGTGGCTCATAGATACTTACAAACAGTTGCAGGTGCCAATGATGCCAGTGCAGGTGACGCAACCGAGCTCAAGTGGGAGATCGATGAAGATCTTGTTCGTTGTGTTGTTTTTGTTTCTGGTTGATCAGTAGTGGAGCCCAGTTGGGACGATCGGGATCTAGCATTGGGGTTGTCTTCTTCTATTTTGGTTCCGTAGTTGGACCTTGATTGTATTCTAGATGATGTATGTATAACTTGTTTTTGTGTGAAGTGGCGATTGTAAGACAACTCTTTATCCCTTTCTATTCATTACATGGGATTGTGTGAAGATTTCTCCTCTTGTGACAAACCTACCATGCGGCTATGCCTCTAAGTCGTGCCCCGACACGTGGGAGATATAGCCGCATCGTGGGTGTTACAAGTTGGTAATCAAAGCCTTCCCCGACTTAGGAGCCCCCTGCTTGATCGAATCGCTGACGTTGTTGAGTCTAGAAAAAAATGTTTTGAGTCTTAGGATTATATATATCGGAGATTAGGATTCTTTTTACTCCTCGGTCCCTTCGTCGCTCTGATGAGGCCTCCTGACATAGAGTTTTGACTCTTCTCTCCTCAAATTCACAAAAAAATGAGGATCACGCGGGTATTTTGGGATCGTTCCGATAGTCTTGTAACAAGAACATTGTTCTTGGTGCCTCCTGACATTTAGGGGTTGTGGCAGTGTCCCGGGGAGTTGAGCTCCGAGGTGTTGTCGTCACAATTTTATCGTTGCAGTTCTGGAATACCTGAGTTCGCCGACATCGAAAATCTCTTTTATGCAGTTGTTGGTGAGATAACCTCGACGCCACCTAGTAGTGGGGTGGGAGTTCGGGAGTATTGCCATAACTCGTATAACGGATGCTTTTCGAAGGTTGAGGTAAATTATTTCCGAAGGTTTCTTGGTTATGTCTTGAAGGATGGATACAGCTGGATGTCGGATTTGCTAGTTTTGGGTGAGATATTATGCTTCCCATGTATCCCCAACACCTGATTGCATAACCAGAAAGTTTCGGGAGTTTATAAGTAGGAATTCAAGTAGATCCTAGGATATCTTTCCGATAGATGCATGATATGAGATTGGGGTTCGACGTCTAGTGGTCTGCATATCCACGATTGGTTTTACAGTGTTCTTGTTGTGTCTTAAAGAGTCCTTGGCTATGCTGACTCGGGGACGCTTCGTATGTCATGTGCACTGCCTTGTACATGATGGTGTTGTACGATCGAGCCCGTGTGGGCCCCACCACGAAAACTTCGGACGAAATATCTATCATATGTTTGTTCCGGCTTATTCTGCAAGCCAATCCTGTGTTTTGTTTTGAGTTGTGGTATTCGAGTTGCTTCAAAGTCAAATGTTGATTCCATACCTTTCCTAAATAGTGTTCTCATATTTATATGGGAATACTAATCCTTCATGATAATCGAGATTGTCATGTCAATCCTTTTCAACCGGTGTGTTTTCTCTTCAAGTGGATTCGATCATTTCAACATCAGCAAGATCACCTCTCGGTTTTCCCAACGTTGTTCATTTCATCCATCCCAAGTTGCTTTTGTTTTTCCCACCCTCCCACCCTTTTTCTACAAGGACTCAGATTTCTTAATCAAGTATCCATCCTTCTGATGTGAAGTCTCTCCATTCTTTCCGTCAATGTTCTTATTCGGTGATTCTCTTGGTGTTTCAACAAACTTCGATCGTCCTTTTTCATTGGCCGATTTAACTATTTGATGAAACATGTTGCAATCCTCAAAATTATACTTGGACGAATCATGCAACTTACAATGCATTTGAACTTGGATTGATGGCTTAACATGGTGATCAAGAACTGTAATGTAATTATTTTTCAGCAACAAATCAAATATTTGATCACACATGCTTGAATTGAAGGTATACTTCTTGTTTCCTAGCCGATCTTGATGTGTGAACGGCTTTGGAGATAAGCAAACGAATGGTTCAGATTTGGAATCTCCCCATTCGGCTATGCATTGTGTTTTCCACTCTATCTCCGATGTCTTTGGATAAGATATTATATTAGCATCGGTTTTCTCAATAGACTTTAACCTTGGCTTTAAATTTCTGAAACAAAGATATTTAGAACATACATGTCTCAGTTGAGACCATGTGCAAGCCAAGTACGAAATAAGCAAAGCTACCCAACTAGATATGAACTTTAGATAAAGCAATGGGGAAAGCTTTGGCTGTAACAATAAGTCATTATCGGTCTTTATAAATGGGGCAATGGGTTGACCAATATGTTCCATAACAATTTTATTGCTAGCAAGTAAATTAACCTTGTTCATTGGTCTTTCAAAATTACTTATAAGAATATTTCTTATAGATGCATCAATAATGAAGTTGCGACCAAATCTGAAAATAGGTAAATTACTCGCTATGCGTACCTCTTCAAATATGTTGGGCGAGCATGATAGTGGTGTGACTTGAACAATATCTAGCTTCGTCTTTGGATAACTCTCCAACGCCTTTTCATCATCTTTTTCTTTATTCCGCGCATCATTACTTTGAAGATCCTTCTCAGCCGAACTTTGTTTGGCTACTTGCTCTTGTCCTTGAGGCTTGTCAATTTCTATGGCACGGAACTCATAGGACAGGAAGTAGGTTCCATTAACTTCAGAAAAATCAAAAATGGTTGTTTTGCTATGCTTGCCATGCCCTTTCTCAATAATTCTTGCCTCTTTGGATTTGATGGATTCGTAATATATACTAATTGATTCGGCCTTTTCAACCGAAGCACTTTCAAGTTCCGAATCATCCTTCTTTTCATTGATACTACCAATTGGCAATGCTTCTTTTATCTGAGCCAATTCTTTTTCTATTTGTTTCTGGCGGCGAGCGCCAAAGTTGGCTTTAAGCTTTTTCTCAATTTCAGCCCACTCCAGATATGATTGCCCCCCAATGCTTTTAGATTCTTTTGGCAATGACACACAGGTGTTACCGAAATTTTGCAATAGTGTAGGGGTGTATAATATGATGTAGTACTAGGTGAAGGCACATGCATTGTTGTAAAACCATATTTTTGCCCGCCAATTTTATCAATTGGCAAAGATTCATCTTCTTGCAAAACTCTAGCTTTTATTGCGGCATAATAAGAAAATAGCCACTTTTCATGTTGTTCAAGGCAAAGAGCACTAATCCTCTTATTTTGGGCTAAACTCTTCAATGCAACCACCACTACCTCATCTTCTACAATATTGGGCGCAACCGCTCCTGTAAAATTTACATTCACTCGGCTATGACCAGGAAGGTCGGAAGCCGAATTATGAACATCTACAGTTGTGTATGGTGCTGAAAAATTATTGTCATGAGGTGTAGCATATGACGGTTGGGAATAACTGGTCGAATAGCTAGTAGTAGCATGGCCAATTCTCTCGTTCATCGGCATGGTTGGATTAGTATATTGCACATTACTTACCGATGAATAAAAGGGTGAAACACTTTCTTGCATGGCATTGGAAATCCTAACATGAGGTGTTTCAAATTTATTAACCAAACTCACCATGTTGTTCATTCGTATAACGATTTGTGGGGTTGCTGATGCATGAGAGTTGGGATACATATGGTGCATGTTACTAGTATCATAAAAAAATTAAAGCATGTAAATTACTTTAAATCGGCCTATGCACGTAATTAGATGCATGATTGAACAAACTAGGGCTGGCCAATAGAGTATACTCATTGAACGATCTAGTAACACCATATGAATTATTTGCATCTACAGTAGGGAATTGGGTATTCATATTACCTTTGTAGATTGCAAACCCAAGATGATGATCTCTTCATAGCAAGAACGGGTCGGAGACCGTTCAGAGCTTCATCCCCAGCGGACTCACCAAAAAGTGTGTTCGCACACGAACACGTCACCGTGTACCTCCAACGCCGAGGGTGATGCACCGCAACTCACATCGAAGGAGACCCGGACGGAAGCGCGGTACGCGGGCAATCCGGCGGGTGCTTTTGTTGACCCGAAGCTCCACGCGCCCGGGAGGGACCCCGTCTGGGCATGCGGCGGCTATGGGCTGCCCTAGGTTGACCTGATCGCCCCTAGGGCCTCGAGGTTTGCTGCCCTGCAACAAGAAGAACAGACGAAGAACGGGAAAGACGAAGAACTAGGGTTAAGGAGAAAAGATAAAAGATAAAAGATAAAAAGTGGTAGATGATTTGATCGATTGTGTGTTGTTCAATCGGCCATCACCCCTTAGGTATATAAGAGGCGGCTGGACTTCCCGTGCAAGGAAAAGGCTTGGATTCACGTCCAAAACCCTAGTCAAATTCGGATTGGTTTTATCCGAACTTTCCAAAACCGTTCGGTTTAAACTGGCTGCACCTTGCGGGTCTTTTTGTGTTGGTAAACGACCTCGGATGGAAATGAGTCCAAAAGAAATCTTGACTGTTTCGACGAGACGAACAACTTTCATGTTGAACATTTTTCGATTCGACGCCATCTTTTGGGCCAAAACAGTCACGCAAAACATTTGTTCCCTCGCACTACCCATCAGACCCTACCCATCAGACATGCGTGTGGTAGGGCGCGCCACATCTCGCCTCATGACAGGGCTACACTCCGATTGCTCTAACTTTTGCATACGAACTCCGATTTGGATGATTTTTATATCAAAATCGATCGCCTCAACGAGACGAAGACAATCCATGTAGATCACTTTTCCATACGAGGAAGTCTTGAGGGCGTAATCAGCCGAATAGTATTCTGGATACAAAATCTCATAACTTCGAACATAACTTCGGCCTTAGAGATGAGACCGGATGGCTATTGCCCAAATATCAAAGTTTCTCCTTTTGACGATATGGAACTTTCTCACTATGAGCACTTTTCAATTTGAGGTCTTCTTAATTATGCTTTTGACCATGCCAAAATCTGGTGTCAACACACCTACAGACATAAAACTAGTTTTCCATAAAGGTGGCTGGCGGGTGTCTGTTTCTCCAACTTTAGTTGAATCGAATTTGACTGCGGCCGGTCCTTATTGAAGGTTAAAACAACAAACTTAATAAATCACCGTTGTGGTTTTGATGCGTAGGTAAAAACGGTTCTTGCTAGAAGCCTGTAGCAGCCACGTAAAACTTGCAACAACAAAGTAGAGGACGTCTAACTTGTTTTTGCAGGACATGTTGTGATGTGATATGGTCAAGACATGATGTGATATACGTTGTTGTATGAGATGGTCATGTTTTGTAGAAGTTATCGGCAACTGGCAGGAGCTTTATGGTTGTCACTTTATTGTATGAAATGCAAACACCATGTAATTGCTTTAGTTTATCACTATGCGTTAGTGATAGTTGTAGAAGCAATAGTTGGCGACACGACAACAACGTGTGATGGAGATCAAGGTGTTGAGCCGGTGACGATGAAAATCATGATGGTGGTTTGGAGAAGGAGATCAAAGGTACAAGATGATGATGGACATATCATGTCACATATTTTGATTGCATGTGATGTTTATCTTTTATGCGTCTAATTTTGCTTAGTACGGCGGTAGCATTATAAGATGATCCCTCACTAAAATTTCAAGGTATAAGTGTTCTCCCTGAGTATGCACCGTTGCGACAGTTCGTCGTGCTGAGACACCACGTGATGATCGGGTGTGATACGCTCTACGTTCACATACAACAGGTGCAAGATAGTTTTGCACATGCAGAATACTAGGGTTAAACTTTGCGAGCCTAGAATGTACAGACATGGCCTTAGAACACTTGAGATCGAAAGGTCGAACATGAATCATATAGTAGATATGATCAACATAGAGATGTTCACCATTGAAAACTACTCCATCTCACGTGATGATCAGACATGGTTTAGTTGATCTGGATCACGTGATCATTTAGATGACTCGAGGGATGTCTATCTAAGTGGGAGTTCTTAAGTAATATGATTAATTGAACTTAATTTATCATGAACTTAGTCCTGATAGTATTTGCATATCTGTGTTGTAGATCAATAGCTCGTGTTTAGCTCCCTGTTTTATTTTTGATATGTTCCTAGAAAAAACTAAGTTGAAAGATGATAGTAGCAATAATGCGGACTGGGTCTGTGATCTGAGGATTATCCTCATTGCCGCATAGAAGAATTATGTCCTTGATGCACCGCTAGGTGGCATACCTGTTGCAGGAGCTGATGTAGACGTTATGAACATTTGACAAGCTCGGTATGATGACTTCTTGATAGTTTAGTGCACCATGCTTTACGGCTTAGAACCGGGACTTCAAAAAGGTTTTGAACTCCACGGAGCATATGAGATGTTCCAAGAGTTGAAATTGGTATTTCAGACTCATGCCCGTGTTAATAGGTATGAGACCTTTGACAAATGCTTTGCCTATAAGATGGAGGAGAATAGCTCAGCTAGTGAGCATGTGCTTAGAATATTTGGGTACCATAATCACTTGAATCAAGTGGGAGTTAATCTTCCAGATAAGATAGTGATTGACAAAGTTCTCTAGCCACTATCACCAAGATACTAGAACTTCATGATGAACTATAAAATGCAAGGGATGATGAAAATGATTCCAAAGCTCTTCCGATGCTGAAATCGGCGAAGGTAGGAATCAAGAAATAGAATCAAGTGTTGATGGTTAACAAGGTCACTAGTTTCAAGAAAAATGGCAAGGGAAAGAAACGGAACTTCAAGATGAATGGCAAGCAAGTTGCCACTCCTGTGAAGAAGCCCAAAGCTAGACCCAAGCGTGAAACTAAGTGCTTCTACTGTAAAGGAAATGGCCACTAGAAGCGGAACTACCCCAAATACTTAGCGGATAAGAAGGATGGCAAAGTGAACAAAGATATATTTGATATACATGTTATTGATGTGTACTTTAGTAGTGTACATAATAACCCCATGGTATTTGATACCGGTTCAGTTGCTAAGATTAGTAACTTGAAATAGTAGTTGCAAAATGAACAGATACTAGTTAAGGGCGAGGTGACGATGTGTGTTGGAAGTGATTCCAAGGTTGATAAGATCACCATCGCACACTCTCTCAACAATCGGGATTAGTGTTGGACCTAAATAAGTGTTATTTGGTGTTTGCGTTGAGCACGAATATGATTGGATCATGTTTATTGCGATACGGTTATTCACTTAAGTCAGAGAATAATTGTTGTTCTGTTTACATGAATAAAACCTTCTATGGTCATACACCTAATGTAAATGGTTTATTGAATCTTGCTCGTAGTGATACACATATTCATAATATTGATGCCAAAAGATGCAAAGTTGATAATGATAGTGCAACATATTTGTGGCACTGCCGTTTAGGTCATATTGGTGTAAAGCGCATGAAGAAACTCCATGCAGATGGGCTTTTGGAATGACTTTATTATGAATCATTTGATACTTTCGAAGCATGCCTCATGGGCAAGATGACTAAGACTCTGTTCTCCAGAAAAATGGAGCGAGCCACTGACTTATTGGAAATAATACATACTGATGTATGCAGTCCGATGAGTGTTGAGGCTCGTGGCTGATACGGCTCCAACGTATCTATCATTTTTTATTGTTCCATGTTGTTATATTATCAATCTTGGATGTTTTATAATAATTTTATAGTCATTTTATATCATTTTTTGGTACTAACCTATCGACATAGTGCCAAGTGCCAGTTCCTGTTTTTTCCGTGTTTTTTACATCGCAAAAAATCAATAACACATGGAGTCCAAATGCCACAAAACTTTACGGAGAATTTTTATTGGTCAAAAGGAACACAACGGGCCCTGGCTGTGCCTGGGGGTGCCCCGAGGGGCGCACAACCCACCAGGGCGCGCCAGGAGGCCCAGGCGCGCCCTGGTGGGTTGTGCCCACGTCGGGTGCCCCCCGGACCGCCTCTTTGCTCTATAAATACCCCAAAAATACCAGAACCCTAGGGGAGTCGACGAAATATTCATCCAGCCGCCGCAGAGTCCAGAACCACCAGATCCAATCTAGACACCATCTCGGATGGGGTTCACCACCTCCATTGGTGCCTCTCTGATGATGCATGAGTAGTTCTTTGTAGACCTTCGGGTCCGTAGTTAGTAGCTAGATGGCTTCATCTCTCTCTCTCTCTCTTGATTCTCAATACAATGGTCTCTTGGAGATCCATATGATGTAACTCTTTTGCGGTGTGTTTCTTGGGATCGATAACTTTGAGTTTATGATTAGATCTATCTTTTTATATCCATGAAATTACTTGAGTTTCTTTGATCTCTTTTATGCATGATCTCTTATATCCTCGTATTTCTTCTCCAATATTTGGGTTTTGTTTGGCCAACTTGATCTATTTATCTTGCAATGGGAAGAGGTGCCCGGTTGTGGGTTCGATCTTACGGTGCTTGATCCCATTGACAGAAAGGGAACCGACACGTATGTATCGTTGCTACTAAGGATAAAACGGTGGGGTCTATCTCTACATAGATAGATCTTGTCTACATCATGTCATCGTTCTTATTGCATTACTCCATTTTTCCATGAACTTAATACACTAGATGCATGCTGGATAGCGGTTGATGTGTGAGTAATAGTAGTAGATGCAGGCAGGAGTCGGTCTACTAATCTTCGACGTGATTCCTATGTAATGATCATTGCCTGGATATCATCATAATTATTTGGAGTTCTGCAAATTTCCCAACAGTAATTTGTTCACCCACCGTTTGCTATTTTTCTCGAGAGAAGCCACTAGTGAAACCTACGACCCCCGGGTCTTATTTCTCATATTATTTTCCTTTGCGATATAGTTTTATTTCCTTTTATTTTCAGATCTATTAATCAAAAAACCCAAAAATACTTTGCTGCACTTTATTTTATTTGAGATCTATTTATCCAATCTATTACAACTTTCTCCCGTCACACACCAATTTCTGGCACCGTTACCCAAACGGGATTGATAACCCCTTTAACACGTCGGGTTGCGAGGATTTGTTATCTGTGTGTAGGGGTTGTTTACGTTGTGTTGCTTGGTTCTCCTACTGGTTCGATAACCTTGGTTTCATATATGAGGGAAATACCTACCGCCGCTGTGCTGAATCATCCCTTCCTCTTTGGGGAAATACCGACGTAGCTTCAAGCGACATCAAAAGGAATTTCTGGCGCCATTGCCGGGGAGGATCTTCAACATATACCAGGTTCCTAATCTCAAATCTCATCTCCTTGCAATTTACATTATTTGCCATTTGCCTCTCGTTTTCCTCTCCCCCACTTCACAAAAATTTGCCATTTTATTCGCCTCTCTTTTCCGTTTGCCGTTTTCTGTCAGATCTATCCTTTGCTTGCTATCATGAGTGATTTCGGTATGGCACCAACAAATGATGGCCTAACTCCTAAGATTGGACGTATAGGCAATCGGGATGGTAAAACTCTTATCTTGGGGCAAGGGAACGTTATGGGAAAACAACGTATCCAAGAATTTTTTTATGGTGTTGGAAATTTGAGTCTTGATGATGCTTCGATACTTAAAACTACTAGATCTTATGTGGATGCTATTTCAGCACTAGTTCCGAAACTTGAAAGTAAGTTTATTCGTACTCATCCTACCTTGCAAAGATTGTTTTTTGAGATTCCCGTTATAAAGAATCCTAGGGCTAAAAAGTTAGCCACTCTCCTTCTTATGAATGAGTTTGACTACATAATACGGGAAGCTAGGGAAATCTTTGATTTTTATGGTATGAATCGTGGAAAACCTATGATAGATGAAATTCTTTAGAATAATGATTATGCTTTAAGACATTTTTTTGGGGATAATAAAATCTTTGATGAGAATCTCAAAAATGAAGTCCCCGTTTTAGATATAATCCAACAAGTTTTCAATAATGTTAATCAACACTACTCTTGGATTGTTGCGGGAAATCAAAGGGTTTATGATGAAAACCAACTAAGGAATGCTAAAGTTTCCATGGATAATATGTTTTATGTTGTGTTTACAAAACCCCATGATGAAAATACCTCTAAGGAAATTAAGAAGAAGAAAGGTGACAAAACTTAGAGCCTTGCTTTATGCCTAGCTAAGGGACTAAAACTATAGCGCTTTTTGGGAGGCAACCCAATGAATAAAATTTATTTATGCTTTTTGTTTCCTGTTTTTGAGTGTTAGAAAAATTATGCTACTGTTATGATTGTGTTTTTCGTGTTTTACTTAGTGTTTGTGCCA
Organism: Triticum dicoccoides; assembly: GCF_002162155.2. NCBI lineage: Eukaryota > Viridiplantae > Streptophyta > Magnoliopsida > Poales > Poaceae > Triticum > Triticum dicoccoides. The sequence goes on along the minus strand of NC_041392.1, from coordinate 521,552,849 downwards.
AGTAAAGCCTTTAGGATCTTCTTGGGTGAGAGTTGTTTGATCTTGCTGAAAAAACAGAAAGTTTTGCGCTCACGAAAAGAATTATCATTTTTTTACCAGAGAGCGACAAAATACCCATTCCAATTGTAGTAGATCAATATACAAATTGCTTAGGTGGTCCTAATGTTTCAGAGCTTTTGGAGCTACAGAAATATTCGAAATAGTTAGATTGCTACAGACTGTTCTGTTTTGACAGATTCTGTTTTCTTTGTGTTGTGTGCTTATTTTGATGGCTTTATGGTTTTCTTTGATGAATTTTTGCCATGGAAAAGTTTGAATATAGTAGATATAATGCAAGAAAAAAAATAAGAATTGGTTTGATACAACACTTATAGTAGTGATTTATTATTCTTATACTAACGGATCTCACGAAGGTTTTGTTGAGTTTTGTGTGATTGAAGTTTTCAAGTTTTGGGTCACCTTACGATGGATGAAGGAAGGATAGAAGAGCCTAAGCTAGGGGATGCCCCGGCATCCCAAGCTATTATCCAAAAATGAGCAACCAACTAAGCTTTGGAATGCCCCCGAGTGGCATCCGCGCTTTCTTCCAACAACTATCGGTATTTTACTCGAAACTATATTTTTATTCATCACATGATATGTGCTTTGCTTGGAGCGTCTTGTATGATATGATTCTTTGCTTGTTTTCTTTTGTGTTTTAAGTCATCAATCCTTGCTGGACACACTTATTTGAGAGAGCCAAAATTATGTCATGACTTGTTAGAATTGCTCTCTATGCTTCACTTAAATTTTTATGAGCAATGGACTTGCTCTAGTGCTTCACTTATATCTTTTTTAGCACGGTGTGCTTAGTGTTTTTGAAGAAATTCTCTCTGGCTTCACTTAGATTTATTTGAGAGTTAGTAAAATTTTGAAGAAAATCTCTCTTGCTTCACTTAAATTATTTTGAGAGAATGAAGAAAAATTATTCTCATGATCTTCACTTATATTTGTTTGAGCTTATGAACATCAACACATGAAAATTAGTCCCAAAGTGATAGCTATCCAAGAAGGATATAATAAAAACTTTCATGAAGATCATTGGACAAAATAAACTTGATTCTTAGTAATAGTTTTGAGATATGATGATGTGATATGTGAGTCATCTTGATGAGTAATTATGCTTTAGTAGGAATATTGGTGTTAAGGTTTGTGATTACCTATGCAAGTACGAAAGTCAATAGTCATGCAATGAAATTATATCCTACTTATGGTGCGTTATTCGGTGTTATTTATGCTTAATGCTTGCTTATGAGATTATCCGTTTCTTGGTTGGTCGCTTCCCAATCTTTTGCTAGCCTTCATTTCACACCAAGTATGATTTCTACTTGTGCATCCAAAATCCTTTAAAACAGTTTTGCCACATGAGTCCACTATATCTATCTATATGTGGTATTATTTTGCCGTTTTAAGTAAATTTGCATGTGCCATCTCTAAATTTTCAAAATAAACTTCTCTTTTGTGTGTTTGTTTCGCTCGCGGAGCGGTGAAGGGTGGCTAATATTTTCCATGTTGGATGTGTTATTCTCAAGGTGTTTATTCACTTGTCATTGCATGAGACTAATGCAAAGGTCTTAGGGATGCCCAGTCCCGAAATGCAAAAAAAAATTACTTTATGTTGTCAAATAATAAATTCCTTGGAAAGTGTTGGTATGGAGGGCACCCGTGGATATGGTTAGCCATGGAAAGTGAAAGTATGGTGGAAAAAGGAATAAACTTTATTTTCCATTTGGGAACCACCTATGGCATATCTATCATGGAAAGTGTTGGGAACTCTAAGTCGTTTAGTTGGTGGGATGGATACACCTCCCAAAATGTTTTTATCTCTAATTTTTCGCTTTGAGCTCTGGCACCTCTACAAATCCCTACTTCCCTCTGCGAAGGGCCTTTCTTTTACTTTATGAAATTTTATTTTGAGTCTCCATCTTCTCTTATAAAAAGCACCAACTAGGAGGCAATATGATCGTACTTAAGTATTGGGTATACCTAATATTCGAGTGTGTTTCATGACTGGATCAATGTTTGAGCATGATGGGCTAGGGATAACTTATTTTAGCATTGATATTTTGAAAGACTTGGTTGCTTGTTGATATGCTTGAGTATCTAAATCATTATGTCAAAACTAGACTATTGCTTTGAATCAGATAAAAGTCCAATTGTCCATACTATATATGACATGATAGGCGGCATTCCACATCAAAAATTCTGTTTTTATCACTTACCTACTCGAGGACGAGTAGGGGTTAAGCTTGGATCTTGATACGTCTCCAACGTATCTATAATTTTTTATTGTTCCATGCAGTTATATTATCAATCTTGGATCTTTTATAATCATTTTGTAGTCATTTTTTGTACTAACCTATTGACATAGTGCCAAGTGCCAGTTCCTATTTTTTCCGTGTTTTTTACATCGCAGAAAATCAATATCAGACGGAGTGCAAATGCCATGAAACTTTACGGAAAATTTTAATGGGCCAAAAGGAACACAACGGGCCCTGGCTACACTTGGGGGTGCCCCGAGGGGAGCACAACCCACGAGGGCACCCCAGGAGGCCTAGGTGCGCCCTGGTGGGTTGTGCCCACCTCCGGTGCCCCCCAGACCGCCTCTTTGCTCTATAAATACCCCAAAAATACCAAAACCCTAGGCGAGTCGACGAAATATTCATCCAGCCACCGTAGAGTCCAGAACCACCAGATCCAATCTAGACACCATCTCGGATGGGGTTCACCACCTCCATTGGTGCCTCTCCGATGATGCATGAATAGTTCTTTGTAGACCTTCGAGTCCGTAGTTAGTAGCTAGATGGCTTCATCTCTCTCTCTTGATTCTCAATACAATGGTCTCTTGTAGATCCATATGATGTAACTCTTTTGCGGTGTGTTTGTTGGGATCGATGAACTTTAAGTTTATGATCAGATCTATCTTTTTATACCCATGAAAGTATTTGAGTTTATTTGATCTCTTTTATGCATGATCTCTTATATAGCCTCGTATTTCTTCTCTGATATTTTGGTTTTGTTTGGCCAACTTGATCTATTTATCTTGCAATGGGAAGAGGTGCCCGGTAGTGGGTTCGATCTTACGGTGCTTGATCCCAGTGACAGAAAGGGAACCGGCATGTATGTATCGTTGCTACTAAGGATAAAATGATGGGGTCTATCTCTAAATAGATAGATCTTGTCTACATCATGTCATCGTTCTTATTGCATTACTCCATTTTTCCATGAACTTAATACACTAGATGCATGCTGGATATCGGTCGATGTGTGGAGTAATAGTAGTAGATGCAGGCAGGAGTCAGTCTACTAATCTTGGGCGTGATGCCTATGTAATGATCATTGCCTGGATATCGTCATAATTATTTGGAGTTCTATCAATTGCCCAACAGTAATTTGTTCAGCCACCGTTTGCTATTTTTCTTGAGAGAAGCCACTAGTGAAACCTACGGCCTCGGGTCTTATTTCTCATATTATTTGCCTTTGCGATCTACTTTTATTTGCTTTTACTTTCAGATCTATTAATCCAAAAATCCAAAAATACTTTGCTGCACTTTATTTTATTTGCGATCTATTTGTCCAATCTATTACAACTTTCCCCCGTCATTCACCAATTTTTGGCACCGTTACCCGAAAGGGATTGACAACCCCTTTAACACGTCGGGTTGTGAGGATTTGTTATATGTGTGCAGGGGCTATTTACGTTGTGTTGCTTGGTTCTCCTACTGGTTCGATAACCTTGGTTTCGTATCTGAGGGAAATACCTACCGCCGCTATGCTGCATCATCCCTTCCTCTTTGGGGAAATACCGACATAGCTTCAAGCGACATCAGCGGCGGGTATCGTAATTTTCTGACCTTCATAGATGATTTGAGCGGATATGGGTATATCTACTTAATGAAACACAAGTCTGAAACATTTGAAAAGTTCAAAGAATTTCAGATTGAAGCGGAAAATCATCGTAACAAGAAAATAAAGTTTCTATGATCTGATCGTGGAGGTGAATATTTGAGTTACGAGTTTGGCCTTCATTTAAACCAATGTGGAATAGTTTCACAACTCACGCCACATGGAATACCACAGCGTAATGGTGTGTCCGAACATCGTAACCGTACTTTATTAGATATGGTGCGATCTATGATGTCTCTTATCGATTTACCACTATCGTTTCGGGGTTATGCATTAGGGACAACTGCATTCACTTTAAATAGGGCACCATCTAAATCCATTGAGACGATGTTGTATGAACTATGGTTTGGCAAGAAACCTAAGTTGTCGTTCCTTAAAGTTTGGGGTTGTGATGCTTATGTGAAAAAAACTTCAGCCTAATAAGCTCGAACCCAAATCGGAGAAATGAGTCTTCATAGGATACCCAAAAGAAACTGTTGGGTACACCATCTATCACAGATCCGAAAGCAAGATCTTTGTTGCTAAGAATGGATCCTTTCTAGACAAGGAGTTTCTCTCGAAAGAAGTGAGTGGGAGGAAAGTAGAACTTGATGAGGTATTTGTGCCTTCTCTCGAATTGGAAAGTAGCATATCACAGGAATCAGTTCAAGTGATGCCTACACCAACTAGAGAGGAAGCTAATGCTAATGGTCATGAAACTTCAGATCAAGTTACTACCGAACCTCGTACGTCAACCAGAGCACGGTCCGCACCAGAGTGCTACGGTAATCCTGTTCTGGAAGTCATGTTACTAGAGCATGACGAACCTACAAACTCTAAGGAAGTGATGATGAGCCCAAATTCCAATAAATGGCTTGATCCCACGAAATATGAGATAGGATCCATGTATGAGAACAATGTGTGGACTTTGGTTGACTTGCCCGATGATCGGTGAGCCATAGAGAATAAATGGATGTTCAAGAAGAAGACTAACACTGATGGTAATGTTACTGTCTACAAAGCTCAACTTGTTGCGAAAGGTTTTCGACAAGTTCAAGGAGTTGACTACGAGGAGACCTTCTCACTCGTAGCGATGCTTAAGTCTGACTGAATCATGTTAGCACTTGCCGCATTTTATAATTATGAAATCTAGAAAATGGATGTCGAAACTGCATTTCTTAATGGATTTCTCAAAGAAGAGTTTTATATGATGCAACCAGAAGGTTTTGTCGATCCTAAAGCTGCTAACAAAGTGTGCAAGCTCCAGCGATCCATTTATGAACTGGTGCAAGCATCTCAGAGTTGGAATATACGCTTTGATAAAGTGATCAAAGCATATGGTTTTATACAGACTTTCAGAGAAGCCTGTATTTACAAGAAAGTGAGTGGGAGCTCTGTAGCATTTCTAATATTATATGTGGATGACATATTGTTGATTGGAAATGAATTCTATAATTTCTGGATAGCATAAAAGGATACTTGAATAAAAGTTTTTCAATGAAAGACCTCGGTGAAGTTGCTTATATATCGGGCATCAAGATCTATAGAGATAGATCAAGACGCTCGATTGGACTTTCACAATGCACATACCTTGATAAAGTTTTGAAGAAGTTCAAAATGGACCAGTCAAAGAAAGGGTTCTTGCCTGTGTTACAAGGTGTGAAGTTGAGTAAGACTCAAAACCCGACCACGACAGAATATATAGAGAGAATGAAAGGCATTCCCTATGCCTCAGTCATGGGTTCTATAAAGTATGCCATGCTGTGTACCAGACCTGTTGTGTGACTTGACATGAGTTTGGCAAGGGGGTACAATAGTGATCCAGGAGTACATCACTGGACAACAGTCAAAATTGTCCTTAGGTATCTAAAGAGGACTAAGGAAATGTTTCTCGGTTATGGAGGTGATAAAGAGTTCATCGTAAAGAGTTCCGTCGATGCAAGCTTTGACACCGATCTAGATGACTCTGAGTCTTAATCTGGATACATATTGAAAGTGGGAGAAATTAGCTAGAGTAGCTCCGTGCAGAGCATTGTAGACATAGAAATTTGCAAAATACATACAGATCTGAATGTGGCAGACCCGTTGACTAAACTTCTCTCACAAGCAAAACATGATCACACCTTAGTGCTCTTTGGTTGTTAATCACATAGCAATGTGAACTATATTACTAACTCTAATAAACCCTTTGGGTGTTGGTCACATGGCAATGTGAACTATGGGTGTTAATCACATAAAGATGTGAACTATTGGTGTTAAATCACATGGTGATATGAACTAGATTATTGACTCTAGTACAAGTGGGAGACTGAAGGAAATATGCCCTAGAGTCAATAATAAAGTTGTTATTTATATTTCCTTATATCATGATAAATGTTTATTATTCATGCTAGAATTGTATTAACCGCAAACTTGATACATGTCTGAATACATAGACAAAACACAATGTCCCTAGTAAGCCTCTACTAGACTAGCTCGTTGATCAAAGATGGTTAAGTTTCCTGACCATAGACATGAGTTGTCATTTGATGAACGAGATCACATCATTAGGAGAATGATATTATGGACAAGACCCATCCATTATCTTAGCATAATGATCGTTAAGTTCTATTGCTATTTCTTTCTTCATGACTTATACATATTCCTTTGACTATGAGATTATGCAACTCACGAATACCAGAGGTATACCTTATGTGCTATCAAACATCACAACGTAACCGGGTGATTATAACGATGCTCTATAGGTATCTCCGAAGGTGTTTGTTGGGTTGGCATAGACCGAGATTAGGATTTGTCACTCCGAGTATCGGAGAGGTATCTCTGGGCCCTCTCGGTAATGCACATCATGATAAGCCTTGCATGCAATGTGACTAATGAGTTAGTTGTGATATGATACATTACGGAACGAGTAAAGAGACTTGTCAGTAACGATATTAAACTAGGTATGAAGATACCGACGATCGAATCTTGGGCAAGTAACATACCGATGACAAAGGGAATGACGTATGTTGTCATTACGGTTTGACCGACAAAGATCTTTGTAGAATATGTAGGAACCAATATAAGCATCCAGGTTCCGCTGTTGGTTATTGATTGGAGAGGTGTCTTTGTCATGTCTACATAGTTCTCGAACCCATAGGGTCCGCACGCTTAACGTTCGATGACGATTTGTATTATATGAGTTATGTGATTTGGTGACTGAATGTTGTTCGGAGTCCCGGATGAGATCATGGACATGACGAGGAGTCTCGAAATGGTCGAGAGGTAGAGATTGATATATTGGATGATAATATTTGCACACCGGAAGTGTTTTGGAATGTATCGGGTACAAATCGGATTACCGGGGGGTTACCGGAACCCCCCGGGGGAAGATATGGGCCATATGGGCCATAGGAGAGAGGCAAGCTAGCCCACAAGGGGAGGCGCCCCCCAAGGGAGGAGTCCGAATTGGACTAGGGGAGAGGGCGGTGCCCCCCCTTTCCTTCTCCTCCTCTCTCTCCTTCCCCCTTTCCCCTATCGATAAAGGAAAGGGGGCCAAATCCTACTAGGAGCCAAGTAGGACTCCCCTACTTGGGTCGCACCTAGGGCCGGACTCCTCCCCTCTCCCTCCTTTATATACGAGGGTGGGTGCGCCTCTACCACACATCAATTGTTCTGAGCCGTGTGTGGCGCCCCCTCCACAGTTTACACCTCCAGTCATATTCACGTAGTGCTTAGGCGAAGCCCTGCATGGATCACTTCACCATCACCGTCTCCACACCATCGTGCTGAAGAAACTCTCCCTCGACACTTTGCTGGATCAAGAGTTCAAGGTACGTCATCGAGCTGAACGTGTGCAGAACTCGGAAGTGTTGTACATTCAGTGCTTGATCGGTTGAATCGAGAAGACGTTCGACCACATCAACCGCGTTAAGCTAATGCTTCCGCTTTCGGTCTACGAGGGTACATGGACACACTCTCCCCCTCTCATTGCTATGCATCTCCTAGATAGATCTTGCGTGAGCATAGGAAATTTTTGAAATTGCATGCTACGTTCCCCAACACTATTACCATGCTTGAGCATTCGATGTAGCTAATATTTGAGTGTGTTCATGAATGGATCAATGATTGAGCATAATGGGCTAGGGATAGATTTATTTAGTGTTGATATTTTGAAAGACATGGTTGCTTATTGATATGCTTGAGTATTGAGGTCTTCATGTCAAATTATAGACTATTGCTTTGAATCAGCTAAAGTCCAAATGCCCGAGCTACAAATGAAAAGAATATGTGATAAATATGGTGGGTAGTGATACGTCTCCAACGTATCTATAATTTTTGATTGTTCCATGCTATTATATTATCTGTTTTGGATGTTTAATGGGCTTTAATATACCTTTTTATATTATTTTTGGGGACTAACCTACTAACCAAAGGCCCAGTGCAAATTGCTGTTTTTTGCCTATTTCGGTGTTTGGCGGAAAAGGAATATTAAACGGAATCCAAATGGAATGAAACCTTCGGGAGAGTGATTTTTGGAACAAACGCAATCCAGGAGACTTGGAGTGGACGTCGAGGAAGCATCAAGAAGGCCACGAGGCAGGGAGGCACGCCCCCACCCTCGTGGGCCCCTCGTGGCTCCCCTGACCGACTTCTTTTGCCTATACATACTCATATACCCCGAAAAGATCCGAGAGCACCACGAAACCCTATTTCCCCCGCCGCAACCTTTTGTACCCAAGAGATCCCATCTTGGGGCCTTTTCCGGAGCTCCGCCGAAGGGGGAATCGATCACGGAAGGCTTCTACATCAACACCATAGCCTCTCCGATGATGTATGAGTAGTTTACCACAGACCTTCGGGTCCATAGTTATTAGCTAGATGGCTTCTTCTCTCTCTTTGGATCTCAATACAAAGTTCTCCTCGATCTTCTTGGAGATCTATTAGATGTAATTCTTTTGCGGTGTGTTTGTCGAGATCCGATGAATTGTGGGTTTATGATCAAGATTATCTATGAACATTATTTGATTCTTCTCTGAAATCTTTTATGTATGATTTGTTATCTTTGCAAGTCTCTTTGAATTATCAGTTTGGTTTGGCCTACTAGATTGATCTTTCTTGCACTGGGAGAAGTGCTTAGCTTTGGGTTCAATCTCGCGGTGTCCTTTCCCAGTGACAGTAGGGGCAGCAAGGCACGTATTGTATTGTTGCCATCGAGGATAAAAAGATGGGGTTTATATCATATTGCTTCAGTTTATCCCTCTACATCATGTCGTCTTGCCTAGTGCGTTACTCTGTTCTTATGAACTTAATACTCTAGATGCATGCTGGATAGAGGTTGATGTGTGGAGTAATAGTAGTAGATGCAGAATGTTTCGGTCTACTTGTCGCAGACATGATGCCTTTATACATGATCATGCCTAGATATTCTCATAATTATGCACTTTTCTAACAATTGCTCGACAGTAATTTGTTTACCCACCACAATACTTATGCTATCTTGAGAGAAGCCACTAGTGAAACCTATGGCCCCTGGGTCTATCTTCCATCATATTATTTTTCATCATATAAGTTTCCAATCTATTTTACTTTGCAATCTTTACTTTCAATCTATATCATAAAAATACCTAAAATATTTATCTTATTATCTCTATCAGATCTCACTTTTGCAAGTGGTCGTGAAGGGATTGACAACCCCTTCATCGCGTTGGCTGCAAGGTTCTTATTTGTTTGTGTAGGTGTGAGGTGACTTGCGAGTAGTCTCCTACTGGATTGACACCATGGTTCTCAAAAACTAAGGGAAATACTTACCTACTTTGCTGCATCACCCTTTCCTCTTCAAGGGAAAACCAACGCAGTGCTCAAGAGGTAGCAAGAAGGATTTCTGGCGCCATTGCCGGGGAGATCTATGCCAAGTCAAGTCAAGTCAAGACATACCAAGTACCCATCACAAACTCTTATCCCTTGCATTACATTATTTGCCATTTGCCTCTCGTTTTCCTCTCCCCCACTTCACCCTTGACGTTTTATTCGCCCTCTTTTTCCGTTCATTTTTTCGTTTGCTTCTTGTTGCCTGTTTGCCCTAATGGCCCTGCCTAAAAACGTTGATTCTCACCTTAGAAGATTGGAAGAAATTGAAAACAACGCCAGAAGCTTTATGACTTTGCAATTTGAGCATAATAATTTCTTGAGAAACGAGCTTAAAGAACAAAAAGGCTTTATGGACTACATGAATAAAGAGCTTGATGATATGTCTAAGGAATTTTATGGTTTGAAATCTCAGTTTGCTCATCTTGAAAAATTAATAGCCCAAATTTCGGATAAGCAGGCCACCTTAGTTAATAAGATGGCCGCCAAACCGGAAGATCTAGAAGGTAATAGGGACGAAGATCTAAAAGTGATTGATGTGTCTCCTATTAAATATTTGTTTTGCAATATGAATGTTGATAATGATGGGACTGGAGATGAGTCAACTTTAGTTAAAAGGCGTCCCAATGATTCGGAGTTTTTAGATCTTGATGCAAAAATTGGTAAAACTGGGATTGAAGAGGTCAAAACTTTACATAGCAATGAACCCACTATTTTGGATTTCAAGGACTTTCATTATGATAATTGTTCTTTAATAGATTGTATTTCCTTGTTGCAATCTGTGTTAAATTCTCCTCATGCTTATAGTAAAAATAAAGCTTTTACCAAACATATCGTTGATGCTTTAATGCAACCTTATGAAGAAAAGCTTGAATTAGAAGTTTCTATCCCTAGAAAACTTCATGATGAGTGGGAACCTACTACTAAAACTAAAATTCAAGATCATGAATGCTATGCTTTATGTGATTTGGGTGCTAGCGTTTCCACGATTCCAAAAACTTTGTGTGATGTGTTAGGTTTCCGTGAATTTGATGATTGTTCTTTAAATTTGCACCTCGCGGATTCCACTATTAAGAAACCTATGGGAAGGATTAATGATGTTCTTATTTTTGCCAATAGGAATTATGTGCCCGTAGATTTCATTTTTCTTGACATTGATTGCAATCCTACATGTCTTATTATTCTTGGTAGACCTTTCCTTAGAAAGATTGGTGCAATTATTGATATGAAAGAAGGGAATATTATATTCCAATTTTCGTTAAGGAAAGACATGGAACACTTTCCTAAAAATATTTTTAAATTACCTTATGAATCTATTATGAGAGCCACTTATGGATTGCATACCAAAGATGACAATACCTAGATCTATTCTTGTTTTTATGCCTAGCTAGGGGCGTTAAACGATAGCGCTTGTTGGGAGGCAACCCAACTTTATTTTTATTTCTTGCTTTTTGGTTCTGTTTAGTAATAAATAATTCATCTAGCTTATTTTTAGATGTGGTTTTATGCTTTTAATTTGTGTTTGTGCCAAGTAGAACCTTTGGGAAGACTTGGGGGGAGTTTTTGCGATCTTGCTGTAAAAAACAGAAACTTTAGCGCTCACGAGATTTGCTGCCATTTTTACTGGAGAGTGCAATTAGTTGATTATTTTTGCAGATGATTAATAGACAAATTTCTCACATCCACCAATTTATTTCAGAATTTTTTGGGTTACATAAGTATTCGAAACCTACAGATTACTACAGACTGTTCTGTTTTTGACAGATTCTATTTTTCGTGTGTTGTTTGCTTATTTTGATGAATCTATGGCTAGTATTGGGGGTATGAACCATAGAGAAGTTGGAATACAGTAGGTTTAACACCAATATAAATAAAAAATGAGTTCATTACAATATATTAAGTGGTGGTTTGTTTTCTTATACTAACGGAGCTCATGAGATTTTCTGTTGAGTTTTGTGTTGTGAAGTTTTCAAGTTTTGGGTAAAGATTTGATGGATTATGGAATAAGGAGTGGCAAGAGCCTATGCTTGGGGATGCCCAAGGCACCCCAAGGTAAAATTAGAGGACAACCAAAAGCCTAAGCTTGGGGATGCCCCGGAAGGCATCCCCTCTTTCGTCTTCGTCCATCGGTAACTTTACTTGATGCTATATTTTTATTCACCACATGATATGTGTTTTTCTTGGAGCGTCTTGTATGATTTGAGTCTTTGATTTTTAGTTTACCACAATCATCCTTGCTGTACACACCTTTTGGAGAGACACACATGAATCAGAATTTATTAGAATACTCTTTGTGCTTCACTTATATCTTTTGAGCTAGACAATTTTGCTCTAGTGCTTCACTTATATCTTTTTAGAGCACGATGGCGGTTTTATTTTATAGAAATTATTGATCTCCCATGCTTCACTTATATCATTTTGAGAGTCTTCTATAACAGCATAGTAATTTGCTTTGGTTATAAAATTAGTCCTAATATGATAGGCATCCAAGATGGGTATAATAAAAACTATCATACAAAGTGCATTGAATACTATGAGAAGTTTGATACTTGATGATTATTTTGAGATATGAAGATGGTAATATTAGAGTCATGCTAGTTGAGTAGTTGTGAATTTGAGAAATACTTGTGTTAAAGTTTGTGATTCCCATAGCATGCACGTATGGTGAACCGTTATGTGATGAAGTCGGAGCATGATTTATTTATTGATTGTCTTCCTTATGAGTGGCGGTCGGGGACGAGCGATGGTCTTTTCCTACCAATATATCCCCCTAGGAGAATGCGCGTAGTACTTTGTTTCGATAACTAATAGATTTTTGCAATAAGTATGTGAGTTCTTTATGACTAATGTTGAGTCCATGGATTATACGCACTCTCACCCTTCCACCATTGTTAGCCTCTCTAGTACCGCGCAACTTTCGCCGGTACCGTAAACCCACCATATACCTTCCTCAAAACAGCCAACATACCTACCTATTATGGCATTTCCATATCCATTCCGAGATATATTTCCATGCAACTTACTACCGTTCCGTTTTATTATGACACGCTTCATCATTGTCATATTGCTTTGCATGATCATGTAGTTGACATCGTATTTGTGGCAAAGCCACCTTCATAATTCTTTCATACATGTCACTAATGAGTCATTGCACATCCCGGTACACCGCCGGAGGCATTCACATAGAGTCATATTTTGTTCTAAGTTTCGAGTTGTAAGTAAATAAAAGTGTGATGATCATCATTGTTAGAACATTGTCCCATGTGAGGAAAGGATGATGGAGACTATGATTCCCCCACAAGTCGGGATGAGACTCCGGATGAAAAAAAGGGGAGAAAGGCCATAAAAAAAGAAGGCCCAAAAAAGGGGAAACAGAAAGAAAAAATGAGAGAAAAAGAGAGAAGGGACAATGTTACTATGCTTTTACCACACTTGTGCTTCAAAGTAGCACCATGATTGTCGGTGTCAAAACCGGTGGATCTCGGGTAGGGGGTCTCAAACTATGCGTCTAAGGCGGATGGTAACAGGAGGCAGGGGACGTGATGTTTTACCCAGGTTCGGGCCCTCTTGATGGAGGTAAAACCCTACGTCCTGCTTGATTATTCTTAATAATATGAGTAGTACAAGAGTTGATCTACCGCGAGATCAGAGAGGCTAAACTCTAGAAGCTAGCCTATGGTATGATTGTATGTTGTCCTACGGACTAAAAGCCTCCGGTTTATATAGACACCGGAGGAGGCTAGGGTTACACAAGGTCGGTTACAAAGGAGGAGGTATGCATATCCGTATTGCCTAGCTTGCCTTCCACGCCAAGTAGAGTCCCATCCGGACACGGGACGAAGTCTTCAATCTCATATCTTCATAGTCCAATAGTCCGGCCAAAGGGTATAATCTGGCTATCCGGAGACCCCCTAATCCAGGACTCCCTCAGTGATCTTCATGATAGAGAGTCTCCTATGTTTTCACTTTCATATACTAGTGGGAATTTTACAATATAGAACTTGGCTTGTATATTCCAATGATGGGCTTCCTCAAAATGCCCTAGGTCTTCGTGAGCAAGCGAGTTGGATGCACGCCCACTTAGTTTCTTTTATTGAGGTTTCATACACTTATAGCTCTAGTGCATATGTTGCATAGCAATCCCTACTCAATCACATTGATATCTATTGATGGGAATCTCCATAGCCCGTTGATACACCTAGTTGATGTGAGACTATCTTCTCCTTTTTTGTCTTCTCCACAACCACCATTCTATTCCACATATAGTGCTATGTCCATGGCTCACGCTCATATATTGCGTGAAGATTGAAAAAGTTTGAGAACATCAAAAGTATGAAACAATTGTTTGTCTTGTCATCAGGGTTGTGCATGATTTAAATATTTGGTGTGGTGAAGATGGAGCATTGCCAGACTATATGATTTTGTAGGGATAACTCTCTTTGGCCATGTTATTTTGAGAAGACATGATTGCTTTGTTAGTATGCTTGAAGTATTATTATTTTTATGTCAATATTAAACTTTTGTCTTGAATCTTTAGGATCTGAACATTAATGCCACAATAAAGAAAATTACATTGAGAATTATGCTAGGTAGCATCCCACATCAAAAATTCTGTTTTTATCATTTACCTACTCAAGGACGAGCAGGAATTAATCTTGGGGATGCTTCATACGTCTCCAACGTATCTATAATTTTTGTTTGTTCCATGCTATTATATTATCTGTTTTGGATGTTTAATGGGCTTTAATATACCTTTTTATATTATTTTTGGGACTAACCTACTAACAAAGGCCCAGTGCAAATTGATGTTTTTTTTGCCTATTTCAGTGTTTCACAGAAAAGCAATATCAAACGGAATCCAAACGGAATGAAACCTTCGGGAGAGTGATTTTTGGAACAAACACAATCCAGGAGACTTGGAGTGGACGTCAAGGAAGCATCGAGGAGGCCATGAGGTAGAGAGGTGCGCCCCCCACCCTCGTGGGCCCCTCGTGGCTCCCCTGACCAACTTCTTTCGCCTATATATACTCATATACCCTGAAAACATCCGAGAGCACCACGAAACCCTATTTCCACCGCCGCAACCTTCTATACCCAAGAGATCCCATCTTGGGACCTTTTCCGGATCTCCGCCGAAGGGGGAATCGATCACGGAGGACTTCTACATCAACACCATAGCCTCTCCGATGGTGTGTGAGTAGTTTACCACAGACCTTCGGGTCCATAGTTATTAGCTAGATGGATTCTTCTCTCTCTTTGGATCTCAATACAAAGTTCTCCTCGATCTTCTTGGAGATCTATTAGATGTAATTCTTTTGTGGTGTGTTTGTCGAGATCCGACGAATTGTGGGTTTACGATCAAGATTATCTATGAACAATATTTGATTCTTCTCTGAAATCTTTTATGTATGATTTGTTATCTTTGCAAGTATCTTCGAATTATCAGTTTGGTTTGGTCTACTAGATTGATGTTTCTTGCAATGGGAGAAGTGCTTAGCTTTGGGTTCAATCTTGCGGTGTCCTTTCCGCAGTGACAGCAGGGGCAGAAAGGCAGGTATTGTATTGTTGCCATCGAGGATAAAAAGATGGGGTTTATATCATATTGCTTGAGTTTATCCCTCTACATCATGTCATCTTGCCTCATGCATTACTCTGTTCTTATGAACTTAATACTCTAGATGCATGCTGGATAGCGGTCAATGTGTGGAGTAATAGTAGTAGATGCAGAATCGTTTCAGTCTACTTGTCGCGGACGTGGTGCCTATATACATGATCATGCCTAGATATTCTCATAATTGTGCACTTTTCTATCAATTGCTCGACAGTAATTTGTTTACCCACCGCAATACTTATGCTATCTTGAGAGAAGCCACTAGTGAAACCTATGGCCCCCGGGTCTATCTTCCATCATATTATTTTCCATCATATAAGTTTCCAATCTATTTTACTTTGCAATCTATATCATAAAAATACCAAAAATATTTATCATATTATCTTTGTCGGATGCGGGGTTCCGGCAAACCCTTAAGGTTCGAACACTAGGGTGTGCGCGAAGTCTTTTTCTCCCACCGATCTACGCCCTAGCTCGCTAAGATCTCGCGGACGAACTCGACGAACTCGCAACATAGAAAGACACAAGATTTATACTGGTTCGGGCCACCGTTGTGGTGTAATACCCTACTCCAGTGTGGTGGTGGTGGATTGCCACTTGAGATGATGATGAACAATACAAGGGGAAGAACAGCCTCCTGAGGTTGAGGTGTTCTTGTGCTTGGCTAACTTGTGTGGGTGAGAGTGATATAAGATATCCCCCCCCCGCCTATGGTGGTGGCTAGTCCTACTTATAGAGGCCCTGGTCCTCTTCCCAAATCTTGAGCGGGAAGGGAGCCAACAATGGCGGGAAAATTTGAAGGGGGACAGCTAGTACAAGCTATCCTGACTAAAGTGGTCTTCGCGTGCCAAAGGCTCTGGTGGTGACGCCGTCTTGAGCTCCACGATGACCTCCGTCTCGCCGTCCCTCTGGTCTTGGTCTTGTTGCACCAAAATGGCAACCTTTGCCTGATGCCTCGGTACTCCTCGCCTGCGCTGGTTTCCTTAGCACCAGAGAGGAAATAAGGACGCTGCGCGCGCTGGCGCCCGCCTGGCACCAGCCTGGTGTCGATCATCACGGCTCACGTCACGAGAGCCTCGTGAGGTTCGCCTCGCCTTAATATCTACGCTCCTCATGAACCTGCCTGACTAGGCCGCTCCAGAGGAGGTCTTGTGTCGTCCGCCTCACGAGGTTTGGCCCCTCGCGAGGGTCTTGGATGCCTTGTTGATGAAGATGGGATGTACAGCCTGCTGGCTTAGCCACGCAGCAGGCCGCATGCAGGCAAGTCTGGGGACCCCCGTTCCCAGGACGCCGACAGTAGCCCCCGGGCCCAAGGCGCGCTCGGGCTTGGCTTCGCGGCGAAGCCAAGGGCCAAGTATGGAGCACCATGGGCCCCAAAAGCCTGTGGCCTCGATTGACGTGTGGCGACTGATTGGACGTGGGCGTCTCCACTTCCCCATGCTGCCCTTGAATCCGCCTGGCTATGCGGCCCCCGCCTCTTACTCAGTTATTCTTCCTTCGCCGCGCCTGGCTCTTCCAATCTCCCGGCTTCCTCGAGGCCCTGCTCCGTCCTCCCAATCTGATTGCGCTCCGCCTGCTTCACCGCCATGGCGCCGAAACAAGCCGAGAAGGGGAAGAAACTTCTGTCCTCGCCAACTGTGCCTCCATCCTTCGAGCCGGTGCTCGGTCGGCCCCGGGTGCTCAACGACGAGGCCATGGACAAGGTGCGCCCCATGCTTGCCTCCAGTTTCAACGAGTGGGGAGCGACGGCAGCTTGGCCCGCGTCTCGCACTCGCATGGCTCGGGCAGTCACCGAGGTTCCGATCTTCATTGAGGCCCTCTGGGCTGGCCTGATTCCTCCCTTCTCCGCCTTCTTCAATGCCGTGCTCGAGCACTATCAGATCCACATGCTCCATCTCGACCCTCAATCTGTGACCCTTCTTGCTATCTTCGCCTTCTTGTGCGAGGCCATGGTGGGCATCGCTCCTTCCGTGGCACTCTTCGGCCACTTCTTCTTGCTGCATCTCACCGGTCCCCGGCAGAGCTCAGGGTGCATGGGCTTCCAGGTCGTGGCTGCGACGACAGGGGGGTCGACTTCGAGCTTCCTTCATCCACGAGCGAGTTCCGTACTCAATGGGTGTTTGTTGACGTCGGCGTGCTCAACCCTCTGCTCCAAGCTCCAATGGAGCCTGCCATTCCAAACTCCGACTGGGGTCATCAGAAGCTCACGAGCCCCTGCCTTGCCCCCGTCTGGGCCAGGCTGAGGTGGTTGAAGGACCTTGGCGTGACTGCGCCCATGGTGGTGAGGGAGTTCATCAAGCGTCAAGTCGCTCCACTTCAACACCACTCCCGCCTGATGTGGGACTTTCTCCACAGCCAGGACACACATGAGGTTTCAGGAGGAGGGGCTTCCTCTTGTGGCGTGGCAAACAGTGCTCACGGTCCTATCAGGTGTCCCTATGCCGGATGAGATGCCCAGGAATAGCTGCCTGTTGTACCATTGCGAGAACAAAGTCACATTTGCCGTGAACATGCCTTCCTTTGATGAGTGGGGGATGCGCCCAATCGGCTTGATGGGGTCCCGCGAGAACCCCGTCATCGTGGTCCCCCTCCTTGCCGCTGGTGCCG
>NC_041392.1:521510759-521534494 GCF_002162155.2 Triticum dicoccoides | reverse complement strand
CGGCGGCTCAAGTGCCGAGGAGCACATGACGAGTGGTGATCCGGGGGCGTCGTCCTCGGGGGCCTGCGACCCCCCTCCTGAGGCGTTGGTTGCTGAGGAGGTGCGTCATGCGGCTCCCGAGGTTGAGGCTCCAGGAGCCTCGGGAGGTTGTAGTGAGAGGGCGCAGGGTTGTTTGCCACGATCGGGCTCCCCTGAAGCCATCCCTCTTGGTTCTTTTTCGGCTCCGCCGCGCACCGGCCGTCACTCCAGTGCTTTGGTCGTCTTTGTGTGGACTTCGAGAAGCTCTGCAAGAGGAAGGGATCCCTCAGCGGCAGCAATATCTTCGAGTCATTGAAGCGACGGAAGTACATCACCATTGACACGTAAGCATCTTATTGCCGTGGCTTCCTGCGTGTGGGGTAGAGCTTCACCCTAACGTGGGATAGAGCTACACCATCGAGACAGAGGTTGCCGTCACCGCCGGCGAGTTATCGCTGCACCCTGACGTCATCGATGGTGTAGAGCTTCCACAGCTGTAGGCGGAGTTCCACACCGGCTCTGGTGAAAACTCGGGCGACGACTCCGACGACCACTCCGGCGACGACTCCGACGACGAGGACAACCGGTTAGTCATCTATACCCATTTATGTGTCAAATAGATCCTAGGGTTTCTCTGATTACTCTTGCCTCTCCCTTTTTGGAATAGAAATCATATGGCTATGTTCTCCCAATCCATGAAATCTGAGTAAGTTTCGTTAGATCCATGCAGTGTATTGATTGTTTGAATGGTACAAGTGATAAGTGATTAGTTGTTTCATCTGTGCAAATGATTTCTGCTAGTAATCCGACTAGGATTAGTGTTCGAGCTAATAATTCCTAGCTAGGACTTGACAATTGATTTTGAATGACCTGCATATGTTTGTGCCATTATTTTCTTCAAGATTGGTCTGTACATAGACGACTGTGCTTAAAAATCGAACCATAATCTCTGGATATGTATAAATAAATAGCCATAAATTCCTAATCCTACTTCATGGCATGTAAACATTGATTTGATGCCAAATTTGTTTTACTATTTGTATAGATGCTGTCTGGCGATGTGGACAACAAGGATGAAGATGGCTATAGGAGGTACATGAGGCAAATCCTGAGGGAGCTTTATGCGGGAATGCATAACAAGCGTATTAGGACCTGGAACGGCAGCTATCAATGCCCATTTTGCAACCACAAGCTTGATGGCGCGTATCTAGGTGTTCTGGTGCATGCAATAGGACAGGTCGTTGGCTCCTTCAAGCAGAAGTATTCTCGCAGGGTGGCGCACGACGCGTACGCTGAGTACGTGGAGAAGCTCCAGGATCGTGCCGGCCTGTGAGATGAGATGTGGGACCGAACTATATACGCTTGAATATGCTTAATGACGGTTGAACTATGTACTTATGGTTGAACTATGCTTGTGTACACTTATTAGCTTATTATCTATGTCTGAGTATGTTTAATCTATGTTTGCTTATGTCTAAATGTGGGATATGGATGCAATCAGTTCGGTTGATGGAATCTACCTCCGTCCTGGTTTATTGGTCCCCTTTGTAATTTGTGTTAAATTTTTACCAAATATTTAACTCACAAAATATTAGTGCAGGTCAGCAAAAATTATATCGTTGGATGCATATTTGAACATAGTGTTCAATGATATAATTTTTTGTGACATGCATAAAAATTTCTTAGTGAAATATTTGGTCAAAAATTGGTACAAATTACAAATGGGACCAATAAACTAGGATGTAGGTAGTAGGTCAATCACACACGGTTCCCTAAATTGGAACCGTGTGCAATAACTTTCATTTTGCCTATTGTGTCAATCACACACGGTTGGCCCTTGCAAACCATTGCCTCCAAAATTCTTTGTGGGACAAAAAACCCTCACCACCCAATTCAGAAAAAAACCCTCACCATCCCCACGTCACAAAAACCCTCACCCCGCCAGCCACCCCCTCTGGTCCCCATTCACACCTGCACAAGCTCCTCCGCATCTATGCATGGCACCGTCTATCGCGGCGGTAACCACATAGCTCGACGTCTGCCGCCGCCAGGCTGCCGGCAAAGCCCACCACATTTCGCCACTTCCACTTGCCGCCGCCTATCACCATCGACTTTCTCAACGCTGATCATGGTCGATCCAGCTCCGCTCGGTTGGGTAATCTGCCATACAGAGGGTTCTTTCTCATGGACAACACGGTAACTAATTTAATGAGATATTATCTCATCTCTTATCCCAATTCATGTGCCTCGTTTAATCACCCAGCCGAAATTACTGTGAATTCATTTTTATTCGAGCTGATTTGAGGGTTTTGTTCCATTCATAGAGTGTACAGTGCACAGACACATCAGGACTTTGCGTCCTCCGCCAGACATTCCATCTCACCGAATCAGATGACTTGAGGATGCGCGCGGTATGTTCAATCTCACCCTAAATCGGTTGGCATGGCCTACTTTCCTGTACATATTCTAAATATTGCTACATTTGGATAAAAGGTGCCACATGCACCATATACATCAAAGGGGATTTTCCCCTCTTCTTTCTATATTAGGCAAATTAATGATGTATTGTTCATTCGATTACTCTCATATTTCCATGACATCATGTTTACCCTATCTGTTTAATTATAGATTTTTGTCCTTTGATTTTAGCTATTGTACAGTTCTTTCAATTTGGGCCCATATTTGCAGACTACAGGGATGTCATACTGAACACAAACCATGTATTTACAATCGTTGCTATTATAAGACTTGATGAACGTGGTGAGTCCTATTTTGGCACTGGCCTTTGGAAATAAATTTCTAAGTTTTATGTACTGAAAGCTGGCACTATAATTGCAGTGCACATAAAAGGGCCTGGTCATGAGATATATGCTAACTTCCCCGAGGATATCATCTGTCCAGACTTTGTTCGAAGTAAGCTTTCTTTTCAAGTATCTGCATGTTGACTTACCCAACAATATCAAATGAATCATGTAGTATTTAAGCAACCAATTGTTATTCCATTTTCTTACTATATTCCTACCTAATAACTTCTAGTTACCAATACACTTTTCTATTGCCCTGTTTTAACTAAATATTCCATGTACTCCCACTTCTATCAGAAAGCGCCGCTGACAAGGAGACTCCGAAGGTGGAGAACAGGGCTGCCAATGATACGTCTCCAACGTATCTATAATTTTTTATTGTTCCATGCTATTATATTATCCATCTTGGATGTTTTATATGCATTTATATGCTATTTTATATGATTTTTGGGACTAACCTATTAACCTAGAGCCCAGTGCCAGTTTTTGTTTTTTCCTTGTTTCTGAGTTTTACAGAAAAGGAATACCAAATGGAGTCCAATTGACGTGCCAATTTTTGATGATTTTTTATGGACCAAAAGAAGCCCTAGAAGTAAACGAGTTGGGCCAGAAGAGTTCCGAGCCATCCACGAGGGTGGAGGGCAGGCCCTACCCCCTGGGCTCGCCCCTCTATCTCATGGACGACTCGGAGACCCTCCCGTGACGTGAGACCGACGCCAAAAATTCCTATAAATATAGAAACCCCCGAAAAGAAACCTAGATCGGGAGTTCCGTCGCCGCAAGCCTCTGTAGCCACCAAAAACCAATCGGGACCCTATTCCGGCACCCCGCCGGAGGGGGGGTCCATCACCGGTGGCCATCTTCATCATCCCGGCGCTCTCCATGACGAGGAGGGAGTAGTTCACCCTCGGGGCTGAGGGTATGTACCAGTAGCTATGTGTTTGATCTCTCTCTCTCTCGTGTTCTTGATATGGCATGATCTTGATGTACCACGAGCTTTGCTATTATAGTTGGATCTTATGATGTTTCTCCCCCTCTCTCTCCTTGTGATGAATTGAGTTTTCCCTTTGAAGTTATCTTATCGGATTGAGTCTTTAAGGATTTGAGAACACTTGATGTATGTCTTGCATGTGCTTATCTGTGGTGACAATGGGATATTCACGTGATCCACTTGATGTATGTTTTGGTGATCAACTTGCGAGTTCTGTGACCTTGTGAACTTATGCATAGGGGTTGGCACACGATTTCGTCTTGACTCTCTGGTAGGAACTTTGGGGCACTCTTTGAAGTTCTTTGTGTCGGTTGAATAGATGAATCTGAGATTGTGTGATGTATATCGTATAATCATACCCGGGGATACTTGAGGTGACATTGGAGTATCTAGGTGACATTGGGGTTTTGGTTGATTTGTGTCTTAAGGTGTTATTTTACTATGAACTCTAGGGTTGTTTGTGACACTTATAGGAATAGCCCAATGGATTGATTGGAAAGAATAACTTTGAGGTGGTTTCATACCCTACAATAATCTCTTCGTTTGTTCTCCGCTATTAGTGACTTTGGAGTGACTCTTTGTTGCATGTTGAGGGATAGTTATATGATCTAATTATGTTATCCTTGTTGAGAGAACTTGCACTAGTGAAAGTATGAACCCTAGGCCTTGTTTCAACGCATTGCAATACCGTTTTCGCTCACTTTTATCATTAGTTACCTTGCTGTTTTTATATTTTCAGATTACAAAAACCTATATCTACCATCCATATTGCACTTGTATCACCATCTCTTCGCCAAACTAGTGCACCTATACAATTTACCATTGTATTGGGTGTGTTGGGGACACAAGAGACTCTTTGCTATTTGGTTGTAGGGTTGTTTGAGAGAGACCATCTTCATCCTACGCCTCCCACGGATTGATAAACCTTAGGTCATCCACTTGAGGGAAATTTGCTACTGTCCTACAAACCTCTGCACTTGTAGGCCCAACAACGTCTACAAGAAGAAGGTTGTGTAGTAGACATCAGCCAACAAGCGGAGGCGGGGCGAGCAAGAACTGCAAGCGACTCCAACAGGCCTAGACTTCATCAGAAACCTCCCCGATGATATGTTGACAGTCATCATCTCCCTCCTCCCAATCAAATATGGGGCACGGACAATCGTCCTTTCCCGGTGGTGGCGTCCCCTATGGAACTCCACCCCTCTCGACCTCATCGACACCCACGAGCTCTACCATGGCTATCGCAAAAGCTTGGATGCGTTGTCCAAGATCCTCGGCAGTCACCTTGGCCCAACCATAGGCCTTAGAATGGGCATGTTTCGTTCCAACGGCAAGGACCGAGCCAAGCTTGACGACTAGTTCCGATCCCCCGCTCTAGGTTAGCTCGAGGAGCTCACTTTTGATGATGGGCATATGTGCTCGCTGCCAACGTCCACGCTCCGCCTCGCGCCCACGCTGCGCGTCGCCAAGTTCAGGAACTGTCATCCCCCCCTTAATGACGCACCCGCTCTTATTCTACCACGACTGAAAAACCTAGAGGTCGTCGTCGTCTGCCTCCCAAACGATGACATGGAGCGCCTGCTCCATGGTTGTACTGCACTCGAGTACCTTTGTCTTCGGCGATCTATGGGTTGAGTAGCTTCCACATCACCTCCATGACTCTTCGGACTATTTATGTGTGTTCCTGGTGCGGCAGGAAGGCATCACAAGATGTGTACCACGATATGGTCACTGAGGACACACCTGCACTTGCGATATTACTTGTAGTTGATCAAGAAGGTCCAACAAGAATCAATGTCATTTCTGCGCCGAAATTGACAGTGGTGGGCTACTCGTCTGACAAATACTCCGAACTTGTTATTGGATCCACACCCGTTCAGGTACAACAACCACCTTCTACCTCTGCTTCTACAAATTAACATTATTTCTAATTTTGAAGATGTTTGTTCGTCTGTCATCCACAAAATGATTCTGACAAGGTTGACCCCGAAACTGCGCATAGTGAAGGTCTTGGCACTAGAAACTATCGGCCCCAACCTAGAGCAAGTTGTCAGTTTCCTGGGATGCTTTCCGTGCCTGGAGAAGCTATATGTCGAGGTGATGTTCCTTTCTTGTTAAATGTTAACCATAAGAGAGTTCAATTTGTGACACCTTTTTCCAAGTTTACAATGACAATGTACTACGATTTCTGAAGGATTCTTTTGGAGGATTCCAGTACATACATGTCCCCCCCATATTGGTTGCTTGATCCATATGGTTACAATCCATAAGCATTTCTCCTTTGGATTCATCTGTACTAGTTTTCTTAGGGAACTTTTCGTCCACTCCAACCTCTTGTGAAGAAGGCTACATTTTTCTAGAATGTAATCAAATGCACATGTTAATCATGTCAGATCGAAGATGGCATGTTAGTGCATTTTACAAATTCTTCAAACCAAATAGGCATGTAGTAGTGTTCAAAACTGCATGTAGGCACTAACACGTTTTCTTCTTTTGCGGATAAGATTAGGCTTGGTGGTGGATAATGTGATACAATATAACAATCACGCCGAATGCCTAGATCTGCATCTCTTAGAAATTACTTTGAACTCCTACCGAGGGACCTTAGCGGAGATTATATTCGTTGGGTTCTTTGTTTCGAGAGCAAAGGTGCTGAAGGTAATGAGGTTTGCCCTACATTTATTTTGCAAAAATGAATGGTTTGTTGATCAGCGCCGGCGCCTGCGGTAGAATGGAAAAGGCTCTGAAAATGCTGAATTTCATTTTGGAACTTCAGATAACAGAGTAATCGGAAGTCATCGTGTCAACCCCATACATGACTTCTCAGTGGCCGGCCCCTTTGCAAAAATTATGAGGTTTCAAAACCAGACTTAGAAGTGGTAATATTAGTTTGAACCTCTCTGATATCCATGTTCAGCGATCAGCGCGAGCGTTTGCAGCTGATGAGCTGAATTTCATTTTTAATATCGGTTTGAACCTTGTAATCTTTGAATTTGAGCCATATAACTCTGGAATTTGAACCTTGTAATATTTCAAGCTTTTGTGGTACAACCGTTGAAATGGCATCGTATGAGACTCGTATATTGGTAGAACTATTTTGACCTTAATATGCAATGGTCTTAGATTTTATTAACCATTCTTGAATTTGTTTACCTTGTTGGTCTCACAGCACATGATCTGTATAGCTAACTCGACTGCGATCTTCGACATTATTGCACACAGTTGGTTTCTTCAACTGTGTGCCCTGTAGAGCGCGGAATTAATTATCGCACTCGAGTGTCCATCATCACCCTTCTGTGTAACTTTGACCTCATCACCCATAGGTAAACTTATCACCGAAGTCATTCCACACACTTCGTTTTTACAAAGCTTTTTGCCAACAGACGCCCATGATTTGTCCCTCTTCTAGCCAACGCGTGGCCAAACTAGCCGGGTGGGAAGCTTGCGCGGTAAACTGCGCGGTAGCATGGGAACAGGCTCACTGATGATACATTTGGCGGCTCTTCGAGCCCATGTGTGGTCAAACGAAACACGTGTGGTGCGATGTTGTCAAGCATGCACTCGAATCCTCCGCTATGAACGTCGTGACAAGACGTGACGATTACAGGCCGGCCGACCCCCATTTATTACAGCGGCCATTCAACCCTCGTGTCTCTTTAACCTTTCGATTGCGCCCCACCATTGCAAGAAGCACACCCACCACAACAAATTCTTAGAGGGTATCCTGCGCGGCTCCAATGGCGCTCCGAGCGGCTGCCGACGACGAGCAGCAGTCCACCATGCATGTCGTGCTGGACACCCACAAAAGGTTCACGGACCTCTTGGTGGTGTACACCAACGACCCGGTCTGGGTGGAGCACTCCAACCACATCATGCAGCTATTGCTTGCCGAGGAGAAGTACAAGGTGGTCGGGTTCGACCTCGAGTATATCCGCGCTCGTGCCGGATCTCGTCCCAAGGTCGTCATCACCCAGATGTGTGTGCTCCACCACGTCCTCGTCTACCACTACTGCCTGGCCACAAGGCCTTGCGAGCATTTTACCAAGTTTGCCAACAGCCCCCACTACATGCTCACTACGGTGGACTGCACCAACAATGTAAAGGCGCTCGAGAATTCGGGCATCGCCTGCCAGAATCTTGTCAACATCCAGGGCCAATACAAGATCTAGGGCAACAAGGAGCATGAGAAGGACTCACTGGTTCACCTCGCCGAGGCCATCATCGACCCCTACTACAGAGACATGACGGATTCCTCCAACAAGGACAAGCGTGCCTGGCACTCGGCCTGGATGGAGAAACTCGACAAAGCTCACATCGTGTACGTAGGCAAGGAGGCGTACACGAGCTATGACATGTACAGGCGGATCGTTGACATGAGGAAGTGCCTCCTTCCCCAAAATGGCTAGGGATCCAGCCGGAAGTAGAGAGCAATGGCAAGCATCATTGCAACAATAAGTAGATGATTAGATCCTCGTTTCTCCTAGTTTAGTATGCATGTAATTTCTTACTTTGGTGTGTGGAAATGCTATGTGTGTGGTCACTTATGTAATTGGATGCTTAATTTGGTTATGCAATGCTGTCTTTTTAAGTACATATGTTGATGCTCTGTATACAGAGCGTAGATGTTGTGCAGACAAAGAAAATCACATCGCACATGGACTAAACAACCCGTTGGTGATGTTTTCATCAATCACTCACAATTGTATATCAGCATCGTTTGCTCACAACAAACACGGCTTGTTAGCAGCAATCGTCTGTGTTGTTATCGGTCTTCGCACACGTTTCCGATTATAAACCTGTTTGCCGCGTATCACACACATCTTGTTAAGTTGAACCATTTTTGTTCTATTGTCTCAACGCAAACAGTTCATCCGAGTGAACTGCATGCCGTATATCGCACACACCTTGATCTGGCTGACCGTTTCTTTTGTGTTGCCTAATCACAAACAGTTCATCTGAGTGAACCGTATGCTATATATCGCATACACCTTCATCTGGCTGCCCATTTCTTTTGTTCCTCCTCATCGCAAATAGTTAATTGAACTGAACCATATGCCCTGCATCACACACGCAACTAAAATCTGAACCATGTTTGATGCATCCGTCATGGCAAACGTTTTGCACCTTTTTTGACGTTTTTTACACCACCGTTTGCGATCATTGGATCGCGCATAGTTTCGTCGAAGGGTCTCTGATCGTAGTGTCGGGTTAGCAGCATCCTGCAGTAGTGAAGACTCAATTCATCACAACAAAGATAGAGAGGGAATAACACCATATGACCCAACTATATTAACAAATCTCATGGTACATCATGATCGTGCCAAATCAAGAACACGAGAGAGAGAGAGAGAGAGAGATTAAACACATAGATACTAGTACATACCCTCAGCCTCGAGGATGAACTACTCACACACATCACCATGAGAACGGAGGAGAAGTTGGTGGTGATGGTGATTAGGGCTGGGCATAAAAACCGACCAACCGAAAACTGAACCGAAACCGAATTAACCGAATTTTCGGTTTTTTTACTGTGTACAAAAAAATTCGGTTAGCTAGGCTACTAACCGAACTAAATTCGGTCGGTTCGGTATATTTCTCGGTTAACCGAGATGGCCGAATCCCAGCCCACTCCACTCGTCGCCCCTGGGCCCTGGCCTAGTACAAGCCCACCCCACCCACCAGCCCCGTAGCCCACCAAGCCAACCAGCACCCCACGTCCCCATGTCTCCCCACCCTGACTAGAAAACCTAAGTCTATTAAGTATTAACCCCTCCCCCTGCGGCCCTGCTGCCCTACCTACTCAGCCGCCAGCCACCGCCGCTAGCCAGTTACTCATCTGAGCCGCCCGAGCCGCTGAGACGTCGTCGACGCCACCGCCCACCGCATCTTCTCCCCCGCCCGGCCACCCCCAACGCCGTGGAGTCCACCGCATCTCAGCATCTGCACGAAGGAAGGAAGGAGAGGAGAAGGGCCAGGGAGACAAGGATCGGCCGTCGCAGCGTTGCCCATCCGTCGTTTCACCTTTCCAACTCCAACTCAGCGCCGACCGCCGGTCCACCTCGACAGCATCTCGGGGGCGTCTTCTCCAGTTCGTCACCACGTCTTCCACGGGAGAAACTGAACATTCAGTCAATGTAATATGCCCAGTGTCCCATCCTTTGTCTCCAATTTCTGTTTCATTCTTTGTGAGTAGATGCCTAGATGGTAAACTTGTATGCACTTGTTGTTTAATTCTTCCAATCTTGTGAGCAGATGCCTAATTTTGCCTACATCTAATAGTCCAGTGTCTTTTAGTCTATAAGATTCATGTGACTATGCGAGGTTCTGAATTCTAGTGTCTTCTTGTAATATTCAGCATGGAAATGAACTGTTATAAATATTGTGTACTAGTAGTCTCTTACTGCTGCAATATTGTGTACTAGTAGTCTCTTACTGCTGCAGTTTTTGCAAGGAAGACATTGTTTTACCATTAGTATTCCTCTTGTCTTAGTGTGGGAACGAACTCATATAAATTGTTGCTGAACCTGCTATTTGTCAACTGGAAATTCTCAGCCATCTACTAGTACTTAGTGCACTCACACTGTACATACTGATTTTAGTAGATGCATTTTGGTAACTTGTATTTTGGACATCTTGTTTACTTCTTCTTGCAAGTAATTAGTATAGACGATTGATCACAAGAATTCTAATTATGTTATTGTTTTCAGATGGTTGAACCTGGTGGGCTTGGTGATGACATGACTGAAGAGGAGATGCGAGTTTATGAGGAAGAAGAAAGAAAGATTGAGGAGTGGGAAAAGAAAAAGAAGGAGATGGATGAACGACCTGCAAGAAGGCAGATGAAAAAAAGATCACCAATGTGGGATCACTTTGCTGAGGTACTAGTTGATGGTCTTCTCAAGTTTGGAAAGTGCAAGTATTGCAATCGTGATATCAAGGCCGTTCCAGGGGTTAACGGCACATCTGCCTTAAAAAGTCATTTTACTACTTGCAAGTTTAATCCTCATAGTGATAAGAATAAGAATCAAGGTACTTTGCAAATAATCCAAGGGGAAAGTCCTACAGTGCATAAATTTGATCCTGAAGCACTAAGGAGAGCTATTGATAAGATGATTATAGTAGATGAGCTTCCCTTTGCATTTACTGAAAAAACTGGTTTTAGAGAAGTGATGTCAATTGCATGTCCACGTTTCAACATGCCTTCTAGAAGAACATGCACTCGGGATGTTGTCAAGCTTTATTTTGAAGAGAGAGCAAAGCTAAAACTTTTTTTTTCAAAAAATCATGTCAAAGAGTGTGTCTCACTACTGATGGTTGGACTTCTCAAACACAAGATTGTTATATGACAGTCACGGCACATTTTATTGACCCTGAATGGAATTTGCACAAGAAGATCATTCGTTTTTTCTTAGTAAAAGGTCACAAGGGAGATGATATTGGAAAGGCCTTAGAGCAATGCTTGATGGAGTGGGGAATAAACAAAGTTATGACAATAACTGTTGATAATGCTAGCGCGAATGATGGTGGTGTAGGTTACATACGGAAGAAAATGATCAAAACTGGAAATAGCATAACTGAAGTAAATATTTTCATATGAGATGTGCTGCCCATATTATAAATTTGATTGTCACTAACGGTCTAAAAGAGTTGGATGAATCAGTTAAGCGTGTGCGAGCTGCGGTTAGATATATAAGACATGGGCCATCTAGAATTACAAGATTTAAAGAGCTTGCTGCATTAGAAAAGTTGGACAGCGAGGCATTCTTGTGTTTGGATGTATGCACTAGATGGAATTCCACATACCTAATGTTAAAAACTACAATCAACTTTGAGAAAGTGTTTGCGAGGTATGAGGAAGAAGATCCACTCTATACATTGGATTTAATGAGTGAGAAAGCTCCTGGTATTCCTGTTGATAGTGATTGGGAGAATGCCAGGAAAATGGCTGAATTTCTTGGACATTTTTATGAGCTAACTCTTAGTGTTTCCGCCACACTCCATGTGACCGTGAATCAATTTGTCATGGATATTGCTGAAGTTAATGTTGTGTTGGAAGAGTGGGCTGATAGTGATGATATTTTGCGCCAAATAATGGCCAAGAAAATGCAAGAAAAGTATGATAAGTATTGGGGATGTTGGCATGAGGAGGTGGAGAAGGAGAATGAAAAGGGAAAGGGGAGAGGGAAAGGAAAGAAGAAGGAAGAGGAGAATGTGAACATGTTTGTATTTGCTGCAGCCGTTCTTGATCCTAGATTCAAGCTATCAAATTTCACAAAACTAGCAATTGAAGAAATGTATGGTGAGTTAAATGGAGGCAAAGCTTGGGAAGCGGCGAAAACATTTGTGCATGCTTTGTTTGAAGAGTACAAAGCTAAGTATGCACCAAGTGATGCAAGTAAGCATGTGGGTGCTCCACAATCTGAACCAACTCAAAAAAGGGAAGGAAGGAAATTGGTGTCTCGGATAAATAAAAAGTTGAGAATTGGTGATGGTGGTGAAACTAGCATGAGCAAATCTGAATTGGAGAAATACTTGCATGAAGAGAATGAAGTAAATAGGGATGATTTTGACACTCTAAAATGGTGGAAGAACAATGCTGTTAGATTCCCAATATTGGCAAGAATGGCCCGTGATGTGTTAGTTGTTCCTGTATCAACGGTTGCATCCCCGTCGGCATTTAGCACAAGTGGACGCATCCTAAATGAGTTTAGAACCTCACTTACGCCATTCATGGTCCAAGCTCTTGTTTGTACCCAAGATTGGCTAAGGGGTGCTATTACTATCGACATTGAAGAAGATGAAGAGGAATTGTTAATCTTGGAAAAGGGTAACATATTGTGATCGTTTTCCATATATTTTTCTTTATTTCTGACTTCCTATGCTTATAATATGTTTTTATCATTCTTTTCTAGAATTAATTGAAGAGTTTGGTAGTACAAATTCATCCGTATCGAAGGCAAGCACTAGCAAGTCTGTTTGCAAGCCATCTGGGGTTGGGTCATCTTGCCCGCCTCCATCCTCTAGTTAAATGTTGGTGAGTGAATTGCAAGAGATGCTCTCAGGTTTACATGTTTCACTTTGTAGAAATCCTTTTCATCATGCACATGCTTCACTACATCTCTGTTCATTTTACAAGAAGGATGCTCCTGTTCATGTTCTTATAGCTTTGTACTCATTTTGTATTATAAATACATATCCTGTTCATGTTGATATTTATATGTGTTAGAAGTTAAAGTACTCATGTTCATGTTTACATATGTTACAAGCAAGAAGCTCCTGTACATGTTGTTTTCCTGGCTGTTCATTTCTAATTATAACTTGTAATTTTTCCTACTATGGCTACAGCCTACAGAGACCTACATGTTGCTTGGTGGCTTGCTCTTGCTGGGTAGGAGTGGGAGTCCTACTGTTGGCCTGTTGAGTGAGAGTCTTGTTGGCTGCTCTTGAAGACTCCAAGTTGGAACTGGAGCACATCTGCAGTGCACTTTTTGGTGGCACTTCAAAATTTGGCTGTTTGCCTATGTTTTAAAGTGTAATAAGTAGACTTTGATTTTGGTTGGTTGTGTGCTGCACTTCATTCTCGTGGAGAACTTATCAGTTTGTCGGTTTGTCCTGTCTTGGAATTTTAGTAGACGCACTTATGAGATATGCTATCATGCACTTACTACTTTGTCCTACTGTTATGCTATTATGCATGAACAAGTCCTATTGTTATGCTATTTTGCTGATTCCTTTCTTGCACTTATGAGATATGTTGGAACTTCGTTGGTTGTGTTGATATGCTGCCAATTTTTTTTTGCAATATGCATGCTATCAAAAAATGTTCTGAAACTGAAACTGGAATTTCTGAATATGGTACAGAATTCGGTTAACACCGAAAACCGAACCGAATTTTTGGTTAACCGAAAATTCGGTTAGTACAATTTTAGTACCAAATTCGTTACCATATCTGCAAACCGAATTGATGAAAAAACCGAACAACAGAAACCGAAATTTCGGTTTCTACCGAACGCCCAGGCCTAATGGTGATGGTGATGGTGATGATGATGGAGGAGATGTACCCCGCGGCGTCCCAGCACCACCAGAGGAGAGGGGGAAGGGGCCCCTCCTCCTTCTTCCTTGGCCCTCCTAGGAGAGAGGAGGCTCTCCCCTAGATTGGATCTCTCGGTTGTCTTCTGTTTTTCACGAAAGTTTTCAGAGCCCTTCACCGTTTCTTATATTCCCAGAGATTCGTAACTCCGACTAAGCTGAAATTTTGAGGGGATTTTATCCAGAAATTTGTTGGGGAACGCAGTAATTTCAAAAAACTTCCTACGATCATGCAAGATCTATCTAGGATATGCATAGCAATGAGAGGGGAGAGTGTGTCTACGTACCCTCGTAGACCGAAAGCGGAAGCGTTTAGTAACGCGGTTGATGTAGTCGAACGTCTTCGCGATCCAACCGTTCTAGTACCGAACGCTCGGTGATGTCCCTAGAACTCAAGATCCATCCAAGGCCGAGGGAGAGTTCTGTCGGCATGACGGCGTGTTGACGGTGATGATGAAGTTACCGATGCAGGGCTTCGCCTAAGCACTACGACAATATGACCGAGGTGGAAAAATGTGGAGGGGGGCACCGCACACGGCTAAAGATCAACTTGTGTGTCTATGGGGTGCCCCCTCCCCCGTATATGAAGGAGGGGAGGAGGAGGAGGGCCGGCCACAAGGGGCGCGCCCTAAGGGGGGATTCCTACTCCTATTTGGAGTAGGTTTCCCCCTTTCCTAGTCCAAGTAGGAGAGAAAGGAAGGAGAGGAAGAAGAGAAGGAAAGGGGGGCTGGCCCCCCTAGTCCAATTCGGTTTGGGCTAGGGAGGGGCGCTCCACCTTGGCCCACCTCCTCTCTTCCACTACTAGGCCCATGAGGCCCAATAACTTCCCGGGGGGTCCGGTAACCCCCGGTACTCCGAAACTTATCCGAAACGACCCAAACCATTCCGGTGTCTGAATGTAGCCTTCCAATATATGAATCTTTATGTCTCGACCATTTCAAGACTCCTCGTCATGTCCATGATCTCATCCGGGACTCTGAACAACCTTAGGTACATCAAATCACATAAACTCATAATACGAATCGTCATCGAATGTTAAGTGTGCGGACCCTACGGGTTCGAGAACTAGGTAGACATGACCGAGACACATCTCCGGTCAATAACCATTAGAGGAACCTGGATGCTCATATTGACTCCTACATATTCCACGAATATCTTTATCGGTCAAACCACACAACAACATACGTTGTTCCCTTTGTCATCGGTATGTTACTTGCCTGAGATTCGATCATCGGTATCACCATACCTAGTTCAATATCGTTGCCAGAAAGTCTCTTTACTCGTTCCGTAATGCATCATCCCGCAACTAACTCATTAGTCACATTCCTTGCAAGGCTTATAGTGATGTGTATTACCGAGAGGGCCCAGAGATACCTCTCCGACAATCGGAGTGACAAATCCTAATCTCGATCTATGCCAACTCAACAAACACCATCGGAGACACCTGTAGAGCATCTTTATAATCACCCAGTTATGTTGTGACGTTTGATAGCACACTAAGTGTTCCTCTGGTATTCGGGAGTTGCATAATCTCATAGTCATAGGAACATGTATAAGTCATGAAGAAAGCAATAGCAATAAACTAAATGATCATAGTGCTAAGCTAACGGGTGGGTCTTGTCCATCACATCATTCTCTAATGATGTGATCTCATTCATCAAATGACAACACATGTCTATGGCTAGGAAACTTAACCATCTTTGATTAACGAGCTAGTCTAGTAGAGGCATACTAGGGACACTTTATTTGTCTATGTATTCACACATGTACTAAGTGTCCGGTTAATACAATTCTAGCATGAATAATAAACATTTATCATGATATAAGGAAATATAAATAACAACGTTTATTATTGCCTCTAGGGCATATTTCCTTCAAAATTAGCTTTCTTCCCGCGAAAGAAGGGCTCCAACCGACCTACGAGGTGCCCACAAGACATCAGGGCGTGCCGTGTTTCCTTGTGGGCCCCTTGGGCACCATGTTGCGATGATTCTTTCCTTCCAAAATCACATATATTTCATAAAAATCTCCATAAATTTTTATCGCGTTTGGTATGGTTTTTCTATGAAACAAAAAACATGCAAAAAAAACAGGAACTGACAATGGCACTAGATTAATAAGCTAGTCCAAAAAAGTTGTATAAAAATGCACCAAAACCATATAAAATCATTGTAGACATGGCATGAATACTTCATAAATTATAGATACGTTGGAGACATATCAGTCGCCTTCCGCCCCATCGTCCAGCATCTCCACCCTTTGGGCGAAGGTAGAGATTTGGGCAAAGAGCTCGTCGAGAGTAATGGTCGCCTTGACAGCGCCGATGGCTGCCACCACGGGATCATATTTGTGGTCAAGACCCACAAGTACATATTTCACTATCTTGGGGTCTTAAACAGGACGACCTGCTGCTGCAAGCTCATCCCTGAAAGTTTTCATCTTGGTGATGAAGGAGGAGCTGGACATCGTTCCCGTCTTCATGGTGGCGATGCTGATCCGCAGATTTGTGATGCGAGACTATGACTGCAATGCAAAGAGTGTGCTGATTGCAGCCCATAGATCATAGGTATTTTCCTTACCAATGACATGTGCAAGAATCTCTTTTGAAAAAGAATTCAGCACATAACCAAGGACTTGTTGATCCTTCGATAGCCATGGCGCATACAGTGGGTTTGGCACCGTAGGCATGGTCTTGTCCAACTGCTGCTACTCCACCGTGGTTGGGGGCGTGGCGCCAGTTGCATCTAGGAGCCATGTGACATGCGCTCTTTGCAGGCCAGATGTCACTTGGGCTTTCCATAGGAGATAATTCCCTTTATCAACTTCTTGGCTCGCGGGGAGGACCAAAGTTGAGGATGGCGGTAGTCGAGAAAGCCATGGCGATGGAGAAAGTTTCTGGTAGCTAGATTGGGAAGATGATGGCTATGTATACCATGTAAAATTATATGAAAGTGTTCCTACTCTAACAGTTTAGAGGAGACCATCTGCGTGAGTTTATTTATTGAGGGCAACATCACCTTGTCGTGGTTTACAAAGAGAATCAGTCGATCGCATAGAACTTTTACATAGAGATAAAGATGGATACAGGAGATAGTTGATATTACATGTCGTGCTGTACCCAAACTCTAACCGTTTAGAAGTACATTTTGCCAGAGGCCAGACTCAACTTATAGGTTCCAAAACAATTTTTTTCCGGGAGGTTCCAAAACCATTTAGCCAACAAGGCTTTGTTCATGAGCTCAAGATTTAAAATCCCCAAACCCCTGCTGGAATTTAGTCTATTTTTAGGCTAGCCCAATTGCATTTCAGAATTCCTAATAAATTCTAGAGGCCCACTTAGCCCATTTATGCAAGACAAGAGATGGGACTAAAGTTTAGTTCCACACTGCTCACCTAATAGGAGTTAGACCTCTTTATAAGGGAGAACGAGACATTTACGCGCGCTTCTCCTCCGTCGCCCGCCTTGCCATGCCACGCCACACCTCATTACGACGCGCTGCGGGTTGCGGAAATGAGCCGAGCCGTTGTCTAATTTTTTGCCACGCACGACTGGTATACGAAAGATCACGTGGGAGCTGAAAAGTTTTTATCTAGTGGAGATTGAATACGAACGTTGCACCCTTCGGCTGCTGCCTGTTCGTTTCGTTTCCCTCTTTTGCTTCACCTCCCATCGTTGCCTATTCGCCCCTTTCTCCTGTGCCAATGAAAGAGAGGTCACTCTCTCCAGAGAGACACAACAGAACAAAACCTCTCTCACGCCGCCGAGTTTCAGAGCACTGAGCTACTGCTACGATCTTCCCCATCCCGATTTGCCGCGTGCACCGCAGGTCGGGACAGTAGGCCTCCGAAACCCCACCTTTTGAGTCATGTATGGAAGTAGGGTGATAAGGTTTTTGGGAAGCGCTTTGCGCGGCAACTGACCTGTTCATCACAGACACTTCGAACGCCGACAACTACTTTCCCAACGACGACTTTTTCCCCGACGTCGACGACCTGTTCGACTTCATGGGTGAAAACGTCAACTCCAACGCTACTGCTACTACCGCAACTCAAGGCGTGTTCATGTTCCTCTTGTTCGAATACCTACTTCAATTTGTTCTTCTACTATCTACTCTACATATATTCTGTTCTAATTCACATGTGCAAGTGCTATTTGCCTTCTCTCTATTAGGTTACATAACTTGTTTCATCTCTGCTATAGTAGTCATGTTTTATCTAGTATTTCTATGGTTTAAATCATATGGTAAATTGCTCATATTTCCAACAATCCCCTTGATCTTGGACGAGACTTGCTTGCTCCCCCGTCATGTGTCCATCCGTGCTCCCGTCTACGTGACTTGATTTGATTGGAACAAAATAAGGCTCGGCTCCACCCCTTAAAATCAGGAAGAGAGGGATGATTAGATTAGAAAGAAAAAAAAAGAAAAAAAACAGCCGTAGAATGAAGTGGGGGCACGGATGGGAGCACAGGGAGGGAGCAGGCAAGGCGAATCCCTTGATCTTGGTTTACAACAAGTCTTCCAATTAGTAACCAAGATAAAAAAGGCATCATGAATAAAGGCATAGTACTTGACCAGCTTGAACCAAAGTGATTTTTCAGTTTAACTGGAGAAGGATTTAATACGCTCCCTGGTATAAGATTGCTACTACTCCTACAGAGCTTGTACAAGTACGAACGAATTGTACTGCCCTTGTCCTGGTACTTCCACTGGCATGCGCGGATTCTGCAGCCTGCCGGCTGCCGCCATTGTCAAGTCGTCCACACCACACGGCCGGATGGACCAACTTTGGCATCTTATCCGACATGGAATCTGGCGTTCGTGTCGATCCATCGGCCCGTATCGATCACATAGCGGAGTACATTACTACTAGTACATTATTGTTGTACACTATACCATAGTACATTAATCATCCTGTCGATCATTATATGTAGGAGTCGGTAGCATATTATGCGCGCCCGTGAGCATGCTCGAGCCGAGACAGCCCGATATTTCTTTTGCACACATGGAAGGCGCACGGGCCCTTGTATCGGTGCGCGTTCACGTGCAGCGGCTAGCTCGACATCCCTCCCCTACGTCCACGGGCCCTATCCAGCACGCGAAGGCGCGGCACGCCACCGCCACGTACGTACTACCGCTGGTAGCGACCCGCATGTCGACGGAGGCGTCATCCTCGCCGATATGATATCGGCGTCCAGATCATGTGGCTCTCAGCGCCTGCGGCGCAAGTGCGGGGAAACATAAACCTTTACCCCAAACTGTTGGCATCGGACGACAGGCCGGTATCCAGATTTGATCGACCCTGGACGGTTGCGCAGACGCAGCGCGAGTAGGGCCGCGCATCGGTGCATGATCGGTCGATGGATGACAGCCGGCGTGATACGGTGCCGTGCGCCGATCCGTGGTCGCGGTCGAGGCCCGCCGCGCATGCGTGCGCCGGAAGCATGCCATGCCGTGCCATGCCATGCATGATGCCACCGGCACCGGGCGCGCGCGCACGCTCGCTGGCCGCATCATGCCGGTGGCCCGGCAAGGGCACCGCGAGCCCACATGCCCGGAGATCTCGTCACCAGTGACTGTCTGTCCCGCTCCCACGGAATAGCTTTGGCAAGCACGCACACACACATGCGACCGACCGAACCAGACCGAAAAGCAGAGGGGAGGAAGCAGCGGCAAAAGCCAAGGCAAAAGGGCCTCTGCCTGCTGTTGAGGGGCCACGCACCGAACCACACAGAGGCCGCACCACACCATGCCACACCAATCCCGCGACCCCGGCCGGGCCCCACCATGTGCATGCAGCATTCGTTGGAGGGCCCCACGGCGCCCGCACACCACGCACCAACCCAACGCCTCCTTCCGAGCTAGAGCTAGAGCTGCTAGTGGCTGGCTACGGCCACCCTCGTGCCCGGTCGTTATATAACACCCCGCGCCTGCGCTCCTGCCACCTCTTAGCAAAAGCGAGGCACTCTACTTACCGAAGCTACTCCGCCCGCCCCCACCACCTTGTCGATCGGCGAGCGAGCGCCATGGGCAACTGCCTGAACAAGGCGTCTACGCAGCAGCGGCGGCGCGGCCACGGCGAGAGGGTGGCGCCGGAGGTGAGGGAGGAGGAGGAGGAGCTCAGGAGCATCGGCCAGGTGCTGCTGCAGGAGGAAGAGGAGGAGGAGGAGGTACCGGCGTCCGCGTCGCAGGCGGCCGGGATGAAGGTGAAGGTGGTCCTGACGAGGGCGGAGCTGGAGTGGCTCATGGCGCAGCTCAAGAGCGGCGAGCAGCGCCTCGAGGACGTCCTCCGCCAGATGGGCAACGCCCGCGCCGACGACGACAAGCCGCCGCGCGCCGACGCCTGGCGCCCGCGCCTCGAGTGCATCCTCGAGTGCCCCGAGCCTGCCGACGCCACCTAGCGCAACCTACACACGGCGCCCAGCCGGCCGTTCTCTCTTCTATCCGGCGATCAGAGCTTGATCTCCTCCATGGTGTACTAGCTTTCTTGCTCAGATCCGCCCGTGTGCATGCTGTGATCCATGGAGAGGCTTCTTGTTTTTGTGTTTCTCTCCAAAGGATGGATCCATGGATCGGAGTGGCTTGATCTAGGATGAACACCAACTGTACTATGTAGCCCGTTAGAGCAGTAGCAGTAGCTTGATCTCTCACCTCTCACTGGTGTTTGTTGTGCACTTGTGCTCGTATGTGGGTTTTGCTCTGTCCGCTTGTTTTGGTTTTTCTTTTTCTTTTTCCTTTTCTGTTTTGTTTGTAAATAGTGTGGCCTCAAACCAAATGGCAACGTACCGTCCGCTGCAGTTTTGCATCTCGGATCGGACATGATCAGATGTGACAATTTTAGCTCTTTTTGGTGGCGTAATCTACCCTTTTTTATTTTGTATACATCGACATTCGCTACTACCATATTTCCCGCATATTAAATACGTACTGGTGCACGAACCAATCTATGGTTGGATGGTTAAAAATACTGTAGTATCCTCAGTTCATCAGACGTTCCTGTCACCGACGAGATGTCTACGGTGACTTTATAAATTTTACATACTGGTGCATGGTTAAGTTTGTGAGTGCTGAAGCTCTAGTCTACATTCCGACAGCGTATGCACAACCAGAGCAACTTGGATCGAATGACCGGAGCAGAGTTAAAGTAGCACGAAAAAGTGCTATTTCCGCCGGAAAAAAAGCACCGAAGTGCCATATCCTACTGTGGCTAGCATATTCTCGTGGAAGCAAAAGCCGGAGCAGCCACCTTTGGTCAACTTTTTGCCCGGTTAAGTTCGTCCCGTCTCGTTGATCGATGCACGGTTAACGTACTACAACAATGAAGGCGGTCAAACATTTGCACATGCTTAAGCGTAACCTCGCATCAACTTATTGTGCGGTTTGCGTCCAGGAAAGCGGGTCGACGTGATGCTACGGCTCACCAGCTTTTTCAACCGCGAGAGCGACGCCTCTTCGCGGGGTCGCCGCTCTGACTAATCAATCCAAGTAATGACCCAAACGAACCCACGCATTTTCATCGCCTACGTTTCCAACTAGTCCGTCTCTTGATCTGTTATAAATAAAAACCAGCTTGTCGCTTTCAACGAAACCACGCACGTTTGCCTGCCCGGGGCGGTCGTGATCCGGGTAAAATACGGTCCAAATGGGTTTCAAATTTATAATCGAAAGCATGCATCAAAGCAGAGCCTTGAGCCACGAGCCCACGAGTCAAAGTAAATGGGGTGCTAAAAGAGGCAGCCGCGCTGCATGCGCACATGGTCGTCGACGGCTCATGGTGCAGTACGTATTCTACTAGTCGTGGTTGTTGTAGAAAAGCAGTGCACGATTCTACTGCACCACTGTGCCACCGTGCCGCCGACGACCGAAGGAGGAAGAATACGTACGTACGCACGCACGTACGGTCCGTCG
This sequence comes from Triticum dicoccoides, assembly GCF_002162155.2. Lineage (NCBI taxonomy): Eukaryota > Viridiplantae > Streptophyta > Magnoliopsida > Poales > Poaceae > Triticum > Triticum dicoccoides. Next base: position 521,512,685 of record NC_041392.1, on the reverse strand, counting down.
CTCTCGGCGCCGCCTGCTGCATTTCGAATTTTCGATCCGTTCGATCCATTCCAACAGGCCTGAGCCTGAATATATTTGAAACATTCCAAGTCGTTCCCCTCCGGCCGGGCGTGATGTTGGCTCCAGCGCGAGCGAGCGCACTATTACCACGTGCGACGGCCTGTGCAGAATTCCATTCTCCGGCGCACGAGCGCTCGGTTTTTCCTGCCCAGAATTCAGAGCGCAAAAAAGCTAGACTTACGGACTGGTTACACAATCATCTTACGGACCCCTCCAACTAACCAATCTCTTCTCCCCTTGAATTCAACTGTGGGTCCTGTTTCTGATTTCCCATCCAACCAAATACTACCACACATGTGCGTAACTTAAAGTCTGTAAGATGCGGTCCGTAGGTGTAGCAAAGCTCTTCAGAGCGAGCGCCAACTCTGACGCGAAACTTGGGCCAGCCACATTTTCTCTTGCGACTTGCAGTGTCTGTTAGTCCGTATGGCATGGCACGTGAGATTCGGGAGATTTAGCAGAAAGCAACGGAAGAACAACATGGGAGGATTCGTAGATAAAAAAAACCCGGCAAGCAGATTGGCTAAAGAACAACGCTACACTTACAAGGCAGAACGCCATCCACCCACAGCGAGACAACGCAGCTCCGACTCGGCAGATAACTACGGAGAACAAAGCAAGGTTGGCACGGAAGATCGCCGAACATCCACCTGTCGCCCGTCATCGTACACCACCGGTGCCCCACACCGCAGTTACAACTTCACATCAACAAGCAGCCGAGGCAATCTTACAGACACGTCGAAGAGCCGACTACCACGACCAATGTCATGCCTCCGACAATGCTCACCATTGTCATCGTTGCCACAGAAGCCAAACCCCCTCATTGTCAGACGGACACGACCAAGCAGCATGAACGACACCCCCAGCTATCACTGGTCCCTCTGGCCGGTAAGGAGCTCCCAGAACGATGCCCCAAGAAGTGTGACACACGTCGCCATCGTCCGATGCCAGGGGATCATGGTTTTCCCCCAAGCATCCTTGCGTAGTGGAGCGAGCAGGAACACCTCAGCGACACCTTCAAGAAGGATGCAACGCCCACATACGTCGGCATTGCCTACCATGCCCAAAAGCCGACAACAAGATCTTCACCCGACGCTGCAACTCCAACCACCAATCTGAGCCAGACCACCACTACAAGAACCAGATCCAGCCATGATTGGTCAAGTCCGGCACCCCGTGCAACAGCTGCAGCCACCCTCGCACGCACCACCGACCGTGTACCACCGTCCACACGGCCAGCACGCCGCCCAACACCAACTCGCCCGAAGCCGCCGTGTGACGCCCGGGTAATTAAACTACAGTAACCCTCTACTAAGGATGCCACGTCACCTCGGTTACTGTTGATAATCTCTCGTTAGTTCAAAAACCGATTCAAATTCAAATTCAAAATCAAGTAAACAATAAAAGTTTTCAAGTATTAAAACTAAAATGTTCGGAGTGAGCCAAATAATGCATAGGTAATTATGGTGGAGAAACCACACTTTTATAAAATGTTTAAATACTCTAAAATGAATATAACATTAGCAAATACAATTATTTAAATGATTTAAAAATAATAAACATTTTCAAAACTAAATTGTCATAAGTATTAAACTATTGTGGCAGTGGCATAAATTTGTTAAATCTATTTAGGTGCCACTTTGGTAATTTACTAAAGCTAAAATAAAAGGAAACTGAAAGAAAGCAAAAATAGCAAATAAAAATAAGAAGAGGGAAAGAACCCCCGCTTCCCCCACTGGGCCTCGACTCAGCCGACCGAGTCGGCCACCCCACCAGGCCGGCCGAACCTGGCAAGGGCCAACCGGCCAGCCCACCACCGCTCCCTTATCCACCCCCACTACCCGAAACCCTAAACCACCGGCACCC
>NC_041392.1:521410574-521510122 GCF_002162155.2 Triticum dicoccoides | reverse complement strand
GCGCCGTCTCCGGCTTCCCCGTGTGCTCGCAGCCCCCCTGTGCACCGGCGCCTCTTGCTCGCCGTTGTCACCCTCGCCCGGCCGCACCTCTGCGGCGACCCTCCGCGCGCCCTACGCCGGCCTCCGCCGCGGCCCCTCGCTGGCCGCCGCCCGTGCTCGGCCTCCGCTCGGGCTCCATCACGCCCCGGCGCCCGTAACCGTAGCACCCAGCGCCCGCTCCCCCTGTGCCCGATAAGGCCTTAGGCCACTGACCGAACGGCCCCAGCCCCAGAACGTTTATATAAAAAAAAGAATTAAATATATATATATATATAAAATATAATAATTAATTAATTACTAATAAAATTAATTAACTAATTAGTTAATTAACTAAATAATTAACTTAATTAATTCTGATTAAATTAACTAGATAAAGTTAATTAACCTAATGACTAATTAACCTAATTAACTACTGTTAATTAGCTAACAGAGTATGACAAATGGGACCCACGTGTAAGTTTGACTTAGTCAATCCATGTTGGCTGCTGATGTCAACATGACATCATGCTGATGTCATAATTCCATTTTCGGATTAAATTAAATAATTAATTAAATTCCAGAAATTAATAAAATCTTTAGAAAATCATATCTTTTAATCCGTAACTCGGATTAAAATATTTTCAACATGAAAGTTGCTCAGAACGACGAGACGATTCCGGATACGCAGTCCGTTCGTCCGCCACATACCAGTAACCTATCGAACTCGCAACTTTCCCCCTCCGGCTCCTCTGCCCGAAAACGCGAAACACCGGGAATACTTCCCGGATGTTTTCCCCCTTAACCGGTACCACCTCATACCACGTTAGGGCACACCTAGCACCGCTCATTGTCACGTCACGCATTGTCGTGTTTATGTTTGCATTGTATTCATTGTTTCTCCCCCCTCTTATCTCCGGTAGACTACGAGGCCGACGCTGCTGCTGCCCAGTTCGACTACGGAGTTGACGACCCCTCTCTCTTGCCAGAGCAACCAGGCAAGCCCCCCCTGATCACCAGATATCGCCTATTCTTCTCTATACCGCTTGCATTAGAGTAGTGTAGCATGTTACTGCTTTCCGTTAATCCTATTCTGATGCATAGCCTGTCATTGTTGCTACAGTCATTGATACCTTACCAGCAATCCTAAATGCTTAGTATAGGATGCTAGTTTATCACCATTGGCCCTACATTCTTGTCAGTCTGCCTTGCTATACTATTGGGCCGTGATCACTCGGGAGGTGATCACGGGTATATATGATACATACATACATACATACTATACAGATGGTGACTAAAGTCGGGTCAGCTCGAAGAGTACCCGCGAGTGATTCACGGATTGGGGGCTGAAAGGACCTTTGTCCCGACGGCCCTCTGTGTGGATCTTTGTGGCGGAGCGACAGGGCAGGTTGAGACCGCCTAGAAGAGAGGTGGGCCTGGCCTTGTTCGGCGTTCGCGGATACTTAACACGCTTAACGAGATCTTGGTATTTGATCTGAGTTGGCTACGAGCCTATACGCACTAACCAACTACGTGGGAAAGATATGGGAACTCGGCGTCGTGGTATCAGCCGAAGCACTTCGTGACGCCAGCGACTGAGTGGCGCGCGCCGGATTGGAACGTAAGCCTGCTCTTGTATTAAGGGGGCTAGTTCTGCTTTCGGCCACGTATGCAACGTGCAGGTGTGCTATGGGCGATGGGCCCAGACCCCTGTGCGCTTAGGTTTAGACCGGCGTGCTGGCCTCTCTGTTGAGCCTAGGTGGGGCTGCGACATGTTGATCTTCCGAGGCTGGGCATGACCCGGGAAAGTGTGTCCGGCCAAATGGGATCAAGCGTGTTGGGTAAGTTGGTGCACCCCTGCAGGGAAGTTAATCTATTCGAATAGCCGTGATCTTCGGTAACAGGACGACTTGGAGTTGTACCTTGACCTTATGACAACTAGAACCGGATACTTAATAAAACACACCCTTCCAAGTTCCACAGACAACCCGGTGATCGCTTTTCTACAGGGCGACGAGGAGAGGATCGCCGGGTAGGATTATGCTATGCGATGCGACTGGAGATGCTACTTGGAGATGCTACTTGGAGATGCTACTTGGAGGACTTCTATCTACTCCCTTCTACATGCTGCGAGTCGGAGGCTGCCAGAAGCGTAGTCTTCGATAGGACTAGCTATCCCCCTTTTATTCTGGCAATCTGCAGTTCAGTCCACCGATATGGCCTCCTTACACATATACCCATGCATATGTAGTGTAGTTCCTTGCTTGCGAGTACTTTGGATGAGTACTCACGGTTGCTTTCTCCCCCTTTTCCCCCTTTCCTTTCTTTCTGGTTGTCGCAACCAGATGCTGGAGTCCAGGAGCCAAACGCCACCGTCGACGACGACTCCTACTACGCTGGAGGTGCCTACTACCACGTGCAGCCTGCTGACGACGACCAAGAGTAGTTAGGAGGATCCCAGGCAGGAGGCCTACGCTTCTTTCGATCTGTATCCCAGTTTGTGCTAGCCTTCTTAAGGCAAACTTGTTTAACTTATGTCTGTACTCAGGTATTGTTGCTTCCGCTGACTCGTCTATGATCGAGTACTTGTATTCGAGCCCTCGAGGCCCCTGGCTTGTATTATGATGCTTGTATGACTTATTTTATTTGTAGAGTTGTGTTGTGATATCTTCCCGTGAGTCCCTGATCTTGATCGTACACATTTGCGTGCATGATTAGTGTATGATTGAATCGGGGGCGTCACACGCCGCTTCGGCAACCTCCCACTTCGCCTAGCCTTTGGCCTGGACGAGCCTAGATCTGGCCGGCCCGCCAGGATGCACCGAGACCCCGTGTCATCGCCTCACCAATGAGAGAGCCCAGGACGAGACCGTAGATTTGACGGCTAGAGGCATTGCACATCATGGTACACATTCAGAGGCACTCATATAGAGTCATAATATTACAGTTGTCGAGTTGTAAGTAAGAAGAAGTGTGATGATCATCATTATCAGAGCATTGTCCCAGTGAGATAAAGAATGACGGAGATTGATGCGTCCTCGAAAAAGTGGGGACAAGGTTCATGGTATTGTTTTAAAAAATGAGAAAAAAAGATAAATGAGATAAAAAGAGACAAGGGATAATGCTACTATCATTTCACCACACTTGTGGTTCAAAGTGGCACCTAGTTCTTCATATAGAGAGTCTTCATGATTTGTCATTTTCATATACTAGTGAGAATTTTTTACATTATAGAACTTGGCTCGTATATTCCGATGACGAGCTTCCTCAAATGCCTGAGGTCTTCATGAGCAAGCAAATTGGATGCACACCCACTTAGTTTAAGTAGTGAGCTTTCTTACACTTATAGCTCTAATACATTTGTTGTATGGCAATGTCTACTCCTTGTATCTATATCGATTGAAAGGCCCTAATGATCTGCCCGATCCGCAGAGTTGATGCTGAAAGCACAAGTGCTCCCCGGGTGATTTTGATAATTAATGTCAACATATCTCTTGTTGGACTAATATTTTCATCTAGCATATTTTAGATAAGTCCAACAGTGGAGTGGCATGGACTAGAGGATGTGGGACCCCTTCAAGATGATGAAGACAAATGATTGGCTCAAGCTCAAAGCTCAGGACTCTGCTCAAAGCTCAGGACTCTACATTTTTCATTTTAGTGATCCAATATCACATTGAGTCCATAGGAAAGCCAATACTATTAAGAGGGGATGAAGTGTTGCTTAATGGCTTGCTTGCTCAAAGTGCTTAGTGATATGCTCCAAAGCCCTCAACCACTTTCTCATATCCACATTTGTCCCAAACCAAAAGTCAAACTCGGCCCCACCGAAACTTTCTATCCGGCGCCACCGAGTTCTCTTGACATAGCCACTACCAGAAACCCTAATCAATTCGGTCTCACTGATGGGATCTCGGTCTCACCGAGATGGGCTTGCAAACTCTCTCTTGCCTATTGCATTAATTTCGGTCTCACCGAAACATGACATCGGTCCCATTGAGTTTGCTTGGCCAACTCTCTGTTTAGCTTATTACCAAAATCGGTCCCACCGAATTTGTGTAATCGGTCCAACCGAGATGAGGCTTTACCCTAACCCTAGCACATCGGTCCCACCGAGTTGATCAAGTCGGTCCCACCGAAAACCCTAATGGTCACATGATGAACTAAATCGGTCTGACCGAGTTGTATGATTCGGTCCCACCGAGTTTGGTAATTTTTGTGTAACGGTTAGATTTTGTGTGGAGGCTATATATACCCCTCCACCCACTCTTCATTCGTGGAGAGAGCCATCAGAACATGCCTACACTTCCAACATACATTTTCTGAGAGAGAACCACCTACACTTGTGTTGATGTCAAGATACTTCATTCCAACCACATAAATCTTGATCTCTAGCCTTCCCCAAGTTGCTTTCCACTCAAATCATCTTTCCACCAAATACTATCCTATGAGAGAGTTTTGAGTGTTGGGGAGACTATCATTTGAAGCACAAGAGCAAGGAGTTCATCATCAACACACCATTTGTTACCTCTTGGAGAGTGGTGTCTCCTAGATTGGTTAGATGTCACTTGGGAGCCTCCGTCAAGATTGTGGAGTTGAACCGAGGAGTTTGTACGGGCAAGGAGATCGCCTACTTCTGAAGATCTACCCTAGTGAGGCAAGTCCTTCATGGGCGATGGCCATGGTGGGATAGACAAGGTTGCTTCTTCGTGGACCCTTCGTGGGTGGATCCCTCTGTGGACTCACGCAACGGTTACCCTTCGTGGGTTGAAGTCTCCATCAACGTGGATGTACGATAGCACCACCTATCGGAACCACGCCAAAAATCTGTTGGGGAACGTAGTAATTTCAAAAAAAAATCCTACGCACACGCAAGATCATGGTGATGCACAGCAACGAGAGGGGAGAGTGTTGTCCACGTACCCTCGTAGACCGAAAGCGGAAGCGTTAGCACAACGCGGTTGATGTAGTCGTACGTCTTCATGATCCGACCGATCCAAGTACCAAACGCACGGCACCTCCGAGTTCAGCACACGTTCAGCTCGATGACGTCCCGCGAACTCCGATCCAGCAGAGCTTCACGGGAGAGTTCTGTCAGCACGACGGCGTGATGACGGTGATGATGTTGCTACCGACGCAGGGCTTCGCCTAAGCACCGCTACGATATGACCGAGGTGGAATATGGTGGAGGGGGGCACCGCACACGGCTGGGAGAGATCAACAGATCAACTTGTGTGTCTAGAGGTGCCCCTGCCCCCCGTATATAAAGGAGCAAGGGGGAGGCCGATCGGCCCTCTATGGGCGCGCCAGGAGGAGGAGTCCTCCTCCTAGTAGGAGTAGGACTCCCCTTTCCTACTCCTACTAGGAGGAGGAAAGGAAGGAGGAGAAGGAGAAGGAAGGAGAGGGAGGAAAAGGAGGAAAGGGGGGCCGGCCCCCTAGTCCAATTAGGTTTGGGCTAGGGGGGCCGCGCGCCTTGCCTCCTCTCTTCCACCACTTGGCCCATGAGGCCCATTACTTCTTCCTCGTATTCCCGTAACTCCTCGGTACCAATGAAAATACCCGAATCACTCGGAACCTTTCCGATGTCCGAATATAGTCGTACAATATATCGATCTTTACGTCTCGACCATTTCGAGACTCCTTGTCATGTCCATGATCTCACCCGGGACTCCGAACTACCTTCGGTACATCAAATCACATAAACTCATAATACAATCGTCACCGAAATTTTAAGCGTGCGGACCCTACGGGTTCGAGAACTATGTAGACATGACCGAGGCACGTCTCCGGCCAATAACCAATAGAGGAACCTGGATGCTCATATTGGCTCCCACATATTCTACGAAGATCTTTATCGGTCAAACCGCATAACAACATACGTTGTTCCCTTTGTCATCGGTATGTTACTTGCCCGAGATTCGATCGTCGGTATCTCAACTCATAACTCAAATATTTTACTTCTGCGATCATATCGTAGAAACTTTTATTTTTGTTACGATGATTCTCCACTTCACTCTGAAATTCTTTGAACTTTTCAAATATTTCGGACTTGTGTTTCATCAAGTAGATATGCTCATATCTGCTCAAATCATCTGTGAAGATCAGAAAATAATAATACCTACCGCGAGCCTCAATATTCATCGGACCACATACATCAGTATGTATGATTTCCAACAAATCTGTTGCTCGCTCCATTGTTCCAGAGAACGGAGTCTTAGTCATCTTGCCCATGAGGCATGGTTCGCAAGCATCAACTGGTTCATAATCAAGTGATTCCAAAATCCCATCAGCATGGATTTTCTTCATGCGCTTTACACCAATATGACCTAAATGGCAGTGCCATAAATAAGTTGCACTATCATTATTAACTTTGCATCTTTTGGCTTCAATATTATGAAAATGTGTATCACCACGATCAAGATTCAACAAACCATTTTCATTGGGTGTATGACCATAGAAGGTTTTATTCATGTAAACAGAACGACAATTATTCTCTAACTTAAATGAATAACCGTTTTGCAATAAACATGATCAAATCATATTCATGCTCAATGCAAACACCAAATAACATTTATTTAGGTTTAACACTAATCCCGAAAGTATAGGAAGTGTGCAATGATGATCATATCAATCTTGGAACCACTTCCAACACACATCGTCACTTCACCCTTAACTAGTCTCTGTTTATTTTGCAACTCCCATTTCGAGTTACTACTCTTAGCAACTGAACCAGTATCAAATACTGAGGGGTTGCTATAAACACTAGTAAAGTACACATCAATAACATGTATATCAAATATAGCTTTGTTCACTTTGCCATCCTTCTTATCCACCAAATACTTGGGGTAGTTCCGCTTCTAGTGACCAGTCCCTTTGCAGTAGAAGCACTTAGTCTCAGGCTTAGGTCCAGACTTGGGATTCTTCACTTGAGCAGCAACTTGTTTGCCGTTCTTCTTGAAGTTCCCCTTCTTCCCTTTGCCCTTTCTCTTGAAACTAGTGGTCTTGTCAACCATCAACACTTGATGTTTTTCTTGATTTCTACCTTCGCCGATTTTTGCATCGCGAAGAGCTTGGGAATTGTTTTAGTCATCCCTTGCACATTATAGTTCATCACTAAATTCTACTAACTTGGTGATGGTGACTAGAGAATTCTGTCAATCACTATTTTATCTGGAAGATTAACTCCCACTTGATTCAAGCGATTGTAGTACCCAGACAATCTGAGCACATGCTCACTGCTTGAGCTATTCTCCTCCATCTTTTAGCTATAGAACTTGTTGGAGACTTCATATCTCTCAACTCGGGTATTTGCTTGAAATATTAATTTCAACTCCTAGAACATCTCATATGGTCCATAACGTTCAAAACGTCTTTGAAGTCCTGATTCTAAGCCGTTTAAGCATGGTGCACTAAACTATCAAGTAGTCATCATATTGAGCTAGCCAAACGTTCATAACGTCTGCATCTGCTCCTGCAATAGGTCAGTCACCTAGCGGTGCATCAAGGACATAATTCTTCTGTGCAGCAATGAGGATAAACCTCAGATCACAGACCCAGTCCGCATCATTGCTATTATCATCTTTCAACTTAGTTTTCTCTAGGAACACATATAAAACATAGGGAAGCAATAACGTGAGCTATTGATCTACAACATAGATATGCAAAAACTATCAGGACTAAGTTCATGATAAATTAAAGTTCAATTGATCATATTACTTAAGGACTCCCACTTAGAAAGACATCCCTCTAATCTTCTAAGTGATCACGTGATCCAAATCAACTAAGCCATAACCGATCATCACGTGAAATGGAGTAGTTTTCAATGGTGAACATCACTATGTTGATCATATCTACTATATGATTCACGCTCGACCTTTCGGTCTCAGTGTTCCGAGGCCATATCTGCATATGCTAGGCTCGTCAAGTTTAACCTGAGTATTCCGCGTGTGCAAAACTGGCTTGCACCCGTTGTAGATGGACGTAGAGCTTATCACACCCGATCATCATGTGGTGTCTGGGCACGACGAACTTTAGCAACGGTGCATACTCAGGGAGAACACTTTTATCTTGAAATTTAGTGAGAGATCATCTTATAATGCTACCGTCATAACTAAGCAAAGTAAGATGTATAAAAGATAAACATCTCATGCAATCAAAATATGTGACATGATATGGCCATCATCATCTTGTGCCTTTGATCTCTATCTCCAAAGCATCGTCATGATCTCCATCGTCACCGGCATGACACCATGATCTCCATCATCTTGATCTATATCAATGTGTCGTCACATGGTCGTCTCGCCAACTATTGCTCTTGCAACTATTGCTATCGCATAGCGATAAAGTAAAGCAATTATTTGGCACTTGCATCTTATGCAATAAAGAGACAACCATAAGGCTTCTGCCAATTGCCGATAATTTCAACAAAACATGATCATCTCATACAACAACTTATATCTCATCACGTCTTGACCATATCACATCACAACATGCCCTGCAAAAACAAGTTAGACGTCCTCTACTTTGTTGTTGCAAGTTTTACGTGGCTGCTACTGGGCTTACCAAGAACCGTTCTTACCTACGCATCAAAACCACAACGATAGTTTGTCAAGTTGGTGTTGTTTTAACCTTCGCAAGGACCGGGCGTAGCCACACTCGGTTCAACTAAAGTTGGAGAAACTGACACCCGCCAGCCACCTGTGTGCAAAGCACGTCGGTAGAACCAGTCTCGCGTAAGCGTACGCGTAATGTCGGTCCGGGCCGCTTCATCCAACAATACCGCCAAACGAAAGTGTGACATGCTGGTAAGCAGTATGACTTATATCGCCCACAACTCACTTGTGTTCTACTCGTGCATATTGCATCAACGCATAAAACATGGCTCTGATACCACTATTGGGGAACGTAGTAATTTCAAAAAAAAATTCCTATGCACACGCAAGATCATGGTGATGCACAGCAACGAGAGGGGAGAGTGTTGTCCACGTACCCTCATAGACCGAAAACGGAAGCGTTAGCACAACGCGGTTTATGTAGTCGTACGTCTTCACGATTCGACTGATCCAAGTACCGAACGCGCGGCACCTCCGAGTTTAGCACACGTTCAGCTCGATGACGTCCCGCGAACTCCGATCCAGCAGAGCTTCACGAGAGAGTTCTGTCAGCACGACGGCGTGATGACGGTGATGATGTTGCTACCGACGCAGGGCTTCGCCTAAGCACCGCTATGATATGACCGAGGTGGAATATGGTGGAGAGGGGCACCGCACACGGCTGGGAGAGATCAACAGATCAAATTGTGTGTCTAGAGGTGCCCCCTGCCCCGTATATAAAGGAGCAAGGGGGGAGGCCGACCGGCCCTCTATGGGCACGCCAGGAGGAGGAGTCCTCCTCCTAGTAGGAGTAGGACTCCCCTTTCCTACTCCTACTAGGAGGAGGAAAGGAAGGAGGAGAAGGAGAAGGAAGGAGAGGGAGGAAAAGGAGGAAAGGGGGGGGGCTGGCCCCCTAGTCCAATTTGGTTTGGGCTAGGGGGGCCGCGCTCCCTGCCTCCTCTCTTCCACCACTTGGCCCATGAGGCCCATTACTTCTTCCTCGTATTCCCGTAACTCCCCGGTACCCCCGAAAATACCCGAATCACTCGGAACCTTTCCGATGTCCGAATATAGTCGTCCAATATATCGATCTTTATGTCTCGACCATTTCGAGACTCCTCGTTATGTCCCCGATCTCATCCGGGACTCCGAACTACCTTCGATAGATCAAATCACATAAACTCATAATACAATCGTCACCGAAACTTTAAGCGTGCGGACCCTACGGGTTCGAGAACTATGTAGACATGACCAAGACACGTCTCCGGCCAATAACCAATAGCGGAACTTGGATGCTCGTATTGGCTTCCACATATTCTACGAAGATCTTTATCGGTCAAACCGCATAACAACATACGTTGTTCCCTTTGTCATCGGTATGTTACTTGCCCAAGATTCGATCGTTGGTATCTCAATACCTAGTTCAATCTCGTTACCGGCAAATCTCTTTACTCGTTCCGTAACACATCATCCCACAACTATCTCATTAGTTGCAATGCTTGCAAGGCTTATAGTGATGTGCATTACCGAGTGGGCCCAGAGATACCTCTCCGACAATCGGAGTGACAAATCCTAATCTCGAAATACGCCAACCCAACAAGTACCTTCGGAGACACCTGTAGAGCACCTTTATAATCACCCAGTTATGTTGTGACGTTTGGTGGCACAGAAAGTGTTCCTCCGGTAAACGGGAGTTGCATAATCTCATAGTCATAGGAACATGTATAAGTTATGAAGAAAGCAATAACAATAAACTAAATGGTCAAGTGCTAAGCTAACGGAATGGGTCAAGTCAATCACATCATTTTCCTAATGATGTGATCCCGTTAATCAAATGACAGCTCATGTCTATGGTTAGGAAACATAACCATCTTCGATCAACGAGCTAGTCAAGTAGAGGCATACTAGTGACACTCTGTATGTCTATGTATTCACACATGTATTATGTTTCCGGTTAATACAATTCTAGCATGAATAATAAACATTTATCATGATATAAGGAAATAACTAATAACTTTATTATTGCCTCTAGGGCATATTTCCTTCAAAATCTCTGTGTCTCCAATTGCGTTTGCACACTTCAATCTCATCCCTTTGTATTCTTGCAACTTGCATGATTTACTTTTCGCTGCTCATATACTCTTGTCATGCTTGCTTGATATGTATTGTGAATGTTCAAACTTGTGCCAAAACTCCACTTCAACTTAAAGAAATTAAAAACTGTAACTTTTCTTGCTAAGAGTCTATTCACCCCACTCTAGACACCTCTTATCGATCCTATAATTGGTATCAGAGCATTGGTCTCCATTGATTTGGTTTAAACACCTTTGGAGGAAGATGGATGCATCTACGTTGGGGAGTCTTAGACGTAGAGTGCCTATTCTTGATGGAGAGTATTTTCATGAGTGAAAAAATGAGATGCTTGAGATCTTCAATGAATATCATTTTACCAAGTACATTACTACTTCTTGTGCTCACATTGTTGACCCTTTGCATCCTACCCCCGATGAGGACCTTGACATGATTCACAATCTTAGAACTATCAATTTAATCACTAGAGGTTTGCCTAGAAACTTGCTTGCTAGCTTGCCTACTTTTGATTGTGCCTACACCTTATGTAGATTTCTTGAGGAACGATTCCCAAATTATTCCTTGAAAATCCTAGATGAGATTCTTCATAAGTCTATTGCCTTGAGTAAGATGAGTTCTAATGATCCCAAGTTTGGTGATTGCTTATTTGAGCTTACTCATCTTACAAGTGCAAAAGGAGATATTGGAATCATTAGCAATATCATTTCCGAAGTCATTAGAATCCATAGAGATGAACATTGTTACGGTCATACTTCTAATGAATTACCCTCTCTAGGAGTTGATCCATCACATGACGATGTTGAACATGGATACTATGATGAGGATGGTGATAGTGACTATGATCTTGATGATGCGATGAGACACTTTGGTCTTATGCCTAATCTTTGCGGCTACATGGCTGGAGGAAAGGAATGGGTCCTTGATAGTGGATGTACTGATCATATGACCGAAGACAAATACATGTTTCATGAGCATGCTAAAAACAACGGCCCTCGAAAGTATGTCACTTTCGGTGATAACTCAAAGGGTAAGGTAGTTGGCCTTGGTAAGGTGGCCATCTCATAGGATAGCTCCATACAAAATGTTATGCTCGTTGAATCTCTTGGCTACAATTTACTTTCCGTATCTAGACTTGCTGACTTTGGTTTCAATGTCCTGTTTACTGAAGTACATTGCCAAGTGTTTCGTAGAGATAACCATAAAATGGTCTTTACCGGTATACGTAGAGGTGATCTTTACATTGTTTATTTCACTAAGAAGGCTCAACCTAGAACTTGCTTAATTGCTAAATCTTCTAAAGGCTGGTTGTCGCATAGAAGGCTAGGTCATGTGGGCATGCGAAATCTTGATAAGCTTATTAAAGGTGATCATATCCTTGGAGTAAAAGGTGTTATATTTGACAAGGATAGAATTTGTAGTGCTTGTCAAGCAGGAAAACAAGTTGGAGGAAGTCACCTCATGAAGAACATTATGACCACGAGAAGACCGCTTGAGCTACTTCATATGGATATTTTTGGTCCAATGCCTATAAAAGTCTCGGTGGTAACTCATTCGGTCTGGTTATAGTTGATGATTTTTCAAGATTTACATGGGTGTTCTTTCTTGATGATAAATCGCAGGTCCAAAAGATCTTCAAGAACTTTGCTAGGAAGGCCAAAATCAATTTGAAGTGAAGATCAAGAAGGTTCGCGGCGACAACGAAACGGAGTTCAAGAACGCAAATGTGGATACCTTTGTTGACGAACAAGGGATCTCACATGAGTTCTCGGCTATGTACACGTCTCAACAAAATGGAGTTGTTGAGAGGAAGAACCGTACTCTTATTGAGATGGCAAGAATGATGCTTGATGAGTACAAGACTCCAAAACACTTTTGGGCGGAAGTGGTTGAGACAACTTGTCATGCAACAAATCGCTTGTATCTTCACAAGCTACTCGGCAAGACGACATACGTGATCCTCACCGGTAACAAACCCCAAGTTGGATACTTTCGAGTATTTGGCTCAAAGTGCTACATTATTGATAAGCATCGTGGTTCTAAATTTGCTCCTAAATCTCATGAAGGTTTCCTACTTTGTTATGGCTCAAACTCTCACACTTACTGGGTCTACAACAATTTCACCCGAAAGGTTGAAGAGACGGTAGATGTGAAGTTTGATGAATCTAACGGGTCGCAAGTAGAGCAATTGCATATTGATGTAGAAGACAAAGACCCTTCGGAAGCAATTCAAGACTTGTCTATCGGCAAGATTCGTCCAGCGAAGGTGAAGGAGAGTACCTCGTCCATCCAAGTGGAAGCTTCCACCTCACGACAAGGTGAACCAAGAGTTGACTTGGAAGCATCCACTAGTGGGACACACCAAGACGAAGAAAACGAGGATGTACACCAAGATGAACCTCATCAACCTCCTTCTCCACCACGACAAGAGAATGACAACATCAACAATGAAGAAGGCCAAGAAGAAGAAGAACAAGATGAAGAAGATGTTCCACCCCGACCCAAGTAAAAGCTTCCACGAGTTCGAGCAAGAGTCGCCAAAGACCATCCCGTCGAGAAAATCTACAATGATATCCAAACCGGGAGAATCACTCGCTCTAAAACTCGTTTGGCTAACTTTTGTGAACATTATTCATTCATCTCTAGCATTGAACCTATGAAGGTTGAAGAAGCATTGGAAGATCCGGATTGGATAAATGCCATGCATGAAGAGCTACACAACTTTGAGAGAAATCAAGTGTGGACATTGGTTGAGAAGCCCGACAACAACCACAACATCATCGGTACCAAATGGGTGTGTCGCAACAAGCAAGATGAAGATGGTCAAGTCGTCCGCAACAAAGCTCGTCTAGTCGCCCAAGGCTACACTCGAGTCGAAGGTATGGACTACGATGAGACATATGCCCATGTTGCTAGACTTGAGTCCATCCGCATCTTACTTGCCTATGCTAATCACCATGATATCACTTTATACCAAATGGACACTAAAAGTGCTTTTCTAAACAGTGAAATTGAGGAGGAAGTTTATGTTAAACAACCTCCCGGCTTTGTCAATCCTAAAAAACCCGATCATGTTTACAAACTTCACAAAGCCCTTTATGGTCTTAAACAAGCTCCTAGAGCGTGGTATAAATGCTTGACCAAGTTCCTTATTAAAAAAGGCTTTGAAATTGGAAAAATAGATTCTACTCTTTTTACTAAAAGGGTTAATGGTGAGTTATTTATATGCCAAATTTATGTTTATGGTATCATATTTGGCTCAACTAACCCTCATTTTAGTGAGAAGTTTGGAAAGCTAATGTCGGAGAAGTTTGAGATGTCTATGATGGGTGAACTCAAGTTCTTTCTTGGTTTGCAAATCAAGCGAACTAAGGAAGGCACCTTTGTCTCTCAAACAAAGTACACCAAGGACTTATTCAAGAAGTTCAACATGAAAGAAAGCAAAGGTATGAAAACTCCCATGCCTACTAGTGGACATCTTGAGTTGACTAAGGACGGTGAACCGGTTGATCAAAAAGTTTACCGCTCTATGATCGGTTCATTGTTATATATATGTGCCTCTCGTCCCGATATTATGCTAAGTGTGTGCATGTGTGCACGATATCAAGCGGCCGCCAAAGAATGTCATCTTAAGGCTGTGAAAAGGATAGTGGGATACTTAATACATACACCAATTTTTGGCATTTGGTATCCTAAGAGGCCGTCTTTTGATATTGTTGGCTATTCTAACTCGGACTATGCCGGAGACAAGGTTGATAGAAAGTCCACTTCGGGTACTTGTCAATTTCTTGGTAGATCTCTTGTGTCTTGGTCTTGGTCTTCCAAGAAAAAAACTCGGTATCCTTATCCACCGCCGAAGCGGAATACATTGCCGCTGGTTCATGTTGTGCTCAATTACTTTGGATGACCCAAACTCTTAAAGATTATGGGATCAATGTGAAACATGTTCCATTGTTTTGTGACAATGAGAGTGCTATTAAGATTGCTCACAATCCCATGCAACATTCTGGAACTAAGCATATTGAAGTTCGTCATCATTTCATTCGAGATCATGTTGCTAAAGGGGACATTGATCTTAAGCATGTTTGTACCGATAAGCAATTGGCGGATATATTCACCAAACCGCTTGATGAGAAAGTCTTTTGCCGTTTGAGAGGTGAATTGAACATCATTGATGCTTCAAACTTGGAGTAGAAACTCCATTTGGATACATGCAAGGCATGGATCTATGACAAATCCTTGATATTTCTCTTATGATGATATTCATATGTCTTGGATATATTTGCACCCTTGCATGTTATCTAACCCTTGTAGGTACTTGGATGAATATAAATCTATGAGATAGCAACCCACTCACATCTTGAGTGATCTCTACATCACCAAGTCTCTACAATATGGTGGTTAATGACAAGGAAGCACAAAACCCTTCAACATATCCTTTGACAAATTATATGTATCAAATTTCATGAGTGTCATTTTGGATAGACAAGTGCTCTTCCTTGCAAAACTAACCCATGTAGGTAGATGAACTCAACTCCAAGTGGTGATCCCGACCATTCTTGTGCTACATCAACTTTGAGCACCCCACACAAGTTCAACTACATGATCAAGATCAACACCACCACCCAAGGTATGTCATTCCATCTTAGAGAAGCTTTACCTCAAGACATAGGTCAAAGGAACTCAACAAGATGTGAATACATCAAATGCTTAAACGAAAAATGGTAACCCCATTTTGAGCTTAAGCGATGAGTATGACTTACAATCAAGTGTTCTTACTTGACTCCTCAGTCAATATACTCTAACATAGGTGACTTTGTCACCGCCCAATTCTAGATGAAGTTCTCTAGTGTTTCCTTGAGCTTTTGCAAACTTCATCTAGATTTTTCTTTTCTTTGCTTTGTTCCACATTCCTTGCATCCAATTCCTTGCAAATTCTTGTGAGATCTTTCTTGTCTAATGAGCTGAGGTGACAAGTGTTTTCTCTATGATAAACTCGGTCACACCGGTTTGTTGTTTTCGGTCCAACCAAACTCTTTCGGTGTAACCGGAACACACCACTCGGTGCAACCGATTTCACTACAGGAAAGACAACTCGCCACTTGTTCCTGCATTCTTTTTACTCCAACTCCACTCAATGATTCTTGTCCTCTACCAGCATCACATTCGACTTGCTGCTTTGCTTTGTGACTCAAGGACCGAACCCATTTGTAACAAATATCCAGAAGAGCCCTTCTTGGAAATTGATGTCAAGGGGGGAGAGAGAGATCACATCAAAGCATAATCATTTCTATAGGGGGAGAGACAATACTCAGGGGGAGAGAGTTCTTCAATGAGAAAGAAGTATCACATCAAAGCCCCCGGATGCTTGGTGTTCAATAGGAGAGAAGTTACATGTCTTTAAGAGGGGAAAGACATGTTCATATTTGATTGTTTGCATTTGCTCTTTTTTCTTTCGTTGCTCTGATTTTCTGTTCCCTATCTTCTCCCAGTATCCCAAGCAAGATTTAGGGGGAGCAAGACATCTAAGGGAAGGAAATCCTTGAATTCATTGCATATCTTTACCTTTGGGGACATGTCTATATCCAATAGAGTACTCAGTACTCACTCTCTACATGTCATCCCAATCTTGGTACTCTTGTGGTTTCTTTGTTTACTCTGGCTAGTAGATGTATCTGTGTTATCTAACCTTGTTTACTCAGGTTCATTTCTCCTAAGCCAACTCAAGACCACAAGGTAAGTATATGCATCACAATCATGTCCATGAGGACCTCTTGCTGATGTACATATTGTTTGCAAGAAAGACTCATGAGCACGTAGGTACATTTCCTATATTTACATCTTTTGCTCTGATGCATATAGCCAAGATACATGTAACACATTGCTTACTCTCTCATGCTATGCATTCACATGTTCTTACATTCCATATTTACATGATTGCATACATATAGGGGGAGCCTATGCATGTTACATGTCTTTCCAATGCTTTACCTGTTATTCTCTATATCTTTATCTAAAGCTTTGATGTATGTTGTCATCAATTACCAAAAAGGGGGAGATTGAAAGCACAAGTGCTCCCCGGGTGATTTTGGTAATTAATGTCAACATATCTCTTGTTGGACTAATATTTTCATCTAGCATATTTCAGATAAGTCCAACAGTGGAGTGGCATGGACTAGAGGATGTGGGACCCCTTCAAGATGATGAAGACAAATGATTGGCTCAAGCTCAATGCTCAGGACTCTACATTTTTCATTTTAGTGATCCAAGATCACATTGAGTCCATAGGAAAGCCAATACTATTAAGAGTGAAAGAAGTGTTGCTTAACGACTTGCTTGCTTAAAGTGCTTAGTGATATGCTCCAAAGCCCTCATCCACTTTCCCATATCCACATTTGTCCCAAACTAAAAGTCAAACTCGGCCCCATCGAAACTTTCTATCCGGCGCCACCGAGTTCTCTTGACATAGCCACTGCCAGAAACCCTAATCAATTCGGTCTGACCGAGATGGGCTTGCAAACATTCTGTTGCCTATTGCATTAATTTCGGTCTCACCAAAACATGACATCGGTCCCACCGAGTTTGCTTGGCCAACTCTCTGTTTAGCTTATTACCAAAATCGGTCCCACCGAATTTGTGTAATCGGTCCAACCGAGATGAGGCTTTACCCTAACCCTAGCACATCGGTCCCACCAAGTTGATCAAGTCGGTCCCACCAAAAACCCTAACGGTCACATTATGAACTAAATCAGTCTGACTGAGTTGTATGATTCGGTCCCACCAAGTTTGGTGATTTGTGTGTAATGGTTAGATTTTGTGTGGAGGCTATATATACCTGTAACGCCCCGAGACCGATGCGCCAGGTGTCTCCCAATTATTCGCCGTCATCGCCATGTCATTCGCTTGCGTGTGCATCTTTTCATTGTCATCATGTGCATTGCATCATCATGTTTTCAAAACTTGCATTTGTCCGGGTCTCCCCATTCTTTCCGTTGTCCGTTCTGAGCCCAGACTCACTTGCACGCGCCCGCGGCACGTCCGAAATAGTATTTTATAAGTGGCCGGAAAATGTTCTCGGAATGGGTTGAAAGTTGGCGTGCGGTCTTGTTATAGTGTAGGTAGACCTCCTGTCAAGTTTCATCGCATTCGGAGCTCGTTTGATAGCCCAACTGTCAAACTATAGCGGCATTATAACTGGTCTAACGTCGGACGTTTTCGGTCTCCGGAAGCTGCTGCCGGGCCTCTCTCTCTCCTCTCTTATCAGCCCATCTCTCCCTAGCACAGCCCACTAGCCCACCTATCTAACCTCCCTCCGCCCCGGATCGTCCGATCGAGATCGAACGGCTCCGAAACGGCCTCAAACCCGCTAACCCTAGTCCCCTTGCCATATATAGACTCCCTCCATGCCATTTTTGGCCTTCTCCTTCCTCCCATCGAAATCCGTGCCCCCAATCATCTCCCAGCCGCCTCCCACCTCCTCTCCTCGAAATCCAAGCGTGCCCGCTCCCCCGCCGCCACTTTTTGCCGCGCCAATCGCCGCGCCGCCACTAGAACCCACCTGAACCGCTGCTCCCCTCCTATCATGCGTCGCCACACGTCCTCCCTGCCTCCCGCGCTGCCGCAGCCCGCCTAGGCCCGTGACGAGCCTGCGGAGCCCATCGGGGCCCGTCCCCGATCCCGCCTGCTCCGCCGCCAGGAACTTGTGCCTCTGCCTGGATAATCATGCTACAATAATCCCACGTTAACGATGCCACACCACGTCTATCACTGTAGTTAATCTCGGGTTAGTTCAAAACCGATTCAAATTCAAAATTTAAAATAAAGTTAAATAATAGAAGTTTTCAAAATTTAAAACAAAAATGTTCGGTGTGTGCAAATAAATGCCTAGGAATTTATGGTGTGGGATCCATGCTTTTATGAAAAACATAAATACTTAAAATGAATTAAAACAAAAAACAAAATACAAAAACAGAAAACTAACTAACAAAAAAAGAAAAGAACCCCCCCTCGCGCTGGGCCAAGTGGCCCAGCTGGCCCCAGCCGCCCGAATGGGCCGGCCCGCCCCGACGCCCTACTAGGTCGCCCCGACACCCCCACTCCCCCTCCCCCGCAAAATATCTCCCCCTTCCTCCCCCGATTGGATCGGGAACGAGAGGAAGAGAGCTCGACGCCGCCATCCTCTTCGCCATCACCGTCGTCGTTGCTTCCCCGTCCTCCTCCCCACGGGTCGCCCTCGAGCCTCACCGCCCTCTTCTCAGCAAATGCCGGTGAGGCCCCCGGCCTCCTCTCCCCCTCGCCCCGCGCTCACCACGACCACGTCGCGCCCCTACCACCGCACCGCTCTGCCGACTCCGCCCGCCTGCTCCTGCTGTGCTCTGCTCCGACGAGCTCCGCGCCCGCATCGCCACGCAGCAGCTGCTGCTTCTTCGCTGCACTGCCGCTCACCGTTGCGGCTTTTCACACGCACTGCCCGCCGCTTTCTCACGCCCCTGTCTCTGCCCCGTGCCCCCTCACTCTGCACTCGCTGGATACGACCGCGCCGCGCTGCCCGTGCCCTGTTCGCCCTGCGCGGCCACTGCATCACGTGCGCCGGCATGCACCACGGCGCCCAGCACGCCTTCCCCGCTCTGGCCATCGAGGCTCGCGCCCGCCGTGCCCTCCTCCGGTCTCCCCTGTCCGCTTATGCCGCCAGTCATCACCGTCCCATGCTGTGCGGCTCGCCTTGGCTACTGTGCTCGTCGCCGCTTCCCTGCCGTTGTCCCGGCCCCGCCCGGCCGCGCCACCAACCCCCGTTGTCATGCGCCGCTGGTCCGTTCGCGCCGTCCTGCACCTAGTGCCCACTGCCGCGGCGCCCGCCCGCCTTGCCTTGCTCCGCCCTGGCGCCCTCTTCCCCGCTGCTGCTTGCCTCGTCTTTCCTTTGCACGCGGCGCCGCTCCCCTTTGCTGCTACTCCTCGCCGCCCCGCGCCCCCAATCGCCGGCGACCACCCGTGCGTCCGCCTGGTGCCGCTACTGCCATGCCGCTGCGTTGCCTACTACCTCCCCACCGCGCGCGTCCGACCTGGACTCGCCTCCTCATCGCCACGGCCTCGCCCCACCGTGGCCTCAGCGACGTCGTGTCGGCGCCCATCCGCTCCTCCTCCGTTCCACGCCTCGCCAGCCCCCGGGCGCCCTGTCGGGCGCCCATGCCCCATAACCGTAGCGCCCTTGCGCCCGAATCGCCCGCGCCCGTTTAGCCGCAGGGCCTATGACAAGGGGGGCCCACCCCAAATTAATAAAAAACAATGATAAAATAATAGTTAATAATTAAATTAATTAATTAATTAATTAACTAAAATAATTAACTTAATTAATTATGTTTAAATTAACTAATTATGATTAATTAACCTAATTAACTACTGTTAATTAACTAAACAGTCAATGACATGTGGGACCCACATGTCAGGTTGACCAGTCAACGCCCTGTTAACTGCTGACGCTGACGTCATGATGATGTCAGCAAACACTATTCTGGATAATGTTAAATTAAATTAATTAATTAAATGCTAAAATTAATTTAAATCTTTTAAAATTAATATAAAATAAACCGTAGCTCGGATGGAAAAACTTTGTACATGAAAGTTGCTCAGAACGACGAGACGAATTCGAATACGCAGCCGTTCGTCCGCCACGCATCCCTAGCATAGCAAACAAACACCGGGGATATTTGCCCGGATGTTTCCCTCCTTCATCGGTATCACCTCATACCGCGTTAGGGCACACCTAGCACCGCTACTTGTCATGTCATGCATCATTATGCATCTGTTTGCATTGTATTCATTGTTTCTTCCCCCTCTTCTCTCCGGTAGACTATGAGACTGACGCCGCTGCTGGTGCCCCGATTGACTACGCTGTTGACGACCCCTCTCTCTTGCCAGAGCAACCAGGCAAGCCCCCCCCTTGATCACCAGATATCGCATAGTCTTCTCTCTACTACTTGCATTAGAGTAGTGAAGCATGTTACCGCTTTCTGATAATCCTATTCTGATGCATAGCCTGTCATTGTTGCTACATCTGTTGATACCTTACTGCAATCCTAAATGCTTAGTATAGGATGCTAGATTATCATCAGTGGCCCTACATCCTTCTCAGTTTGCCATGCTATACTATCGGGTCGTGATCACGCCGGGTGTTGATCACGGGTAAATACATACATATATACATACTATACAGGTGGTGACTAAAGTTGGGTCGGCTCGTTGAGTACACGCAAGTGATTCTGATGTGGGGGCTGAAGGGGCAGGTGGCTCCATCCAGGTAGTGGTGGGCCTGAGTTCCAGACGGCCCCCGACTGTTACTTTGTGGCGGAGCGACAGGGCAGGTCGAGACCACCTAGGAGAGAGGTGGGCCTGGCCCTGGTCGGTGTTCGCGAATACTTCAATTAACACGCTTAACGAGATCTTGGTATTTGATCTGAGTCTGGCCACTGACCTATATGCACTAACCAACTATGCGGGAACAGTTATGGGCACTCGACGTCATGGTATCAGCCGAATCCTTCGTGACGTTAGCGATTGGGCGGCACGCGCCGGGTTGGACTGGAACGCCTGCTCTTGTATAAGGGAGGCTAGGTCTGCTCGCCGGCCGCGTTCGCAACATGCAGGTGTGCAATGGGCGATGGGCCCAGACCCCTGCGCCATAGGATTTAGACCGGCGTGCTGACCTCTCTGTTGTGCCTAGGTAGGGCTGCGACGTGTTGATCTTCCGAGGCCGGGCATGACCCAGAAAAGTGTGTCCGGCCAAAGGGGATCGAGCGTGTTGGGAAATGTGGTGCACCCCTGCAGGGAAGTTAATCTATTCGAATAGCCGTGATCTTCGGTAACAGGACGACTTGGAGTTGTACCTTGACCTTATGACAACTAGAACCGGATACTTAATAAAATACACCCTTCCAAGTGCCAGATACAATCGGTGATCGCAGGGCGACGAGGGGAGGATCATCGGTTAGGATTATGTTGTGCGATGTTACTTGGTGAACTTACCATCTACTCTCTTCTTCTGCTGCAAGATGGAGGTTACCAAAAGCGTAGTCTTCGAAAGGACTAGCTATCCCCCTCTTATTCCGACATTCTGCAGTTCAGTCCACATATGTTACCCTTATTCCATTTGATACCAATGCATACATATGTAGTGTAGCTCCTTGCTTGCGAGTACTTTGGATGAGTACTCATGATTGCTTTGTTCCCCCTTCCTATACCCGATTGCTGCGACCAGACGATGGAGTTCAGGAGCGAGACGCCACCGTTGACGATGACTCCTACTACACAGGAGGTGTCTACTACTACGTGCAGCCCGCCGCCGATGACCAGGAGTAGCTTAGGAGGATCCCAGGCAGGAGGCATGCGCCTCTTTCGATCTGTATCCCAGTTTGTGCTAGCCTTCTTAAGGCAATCTTGTTTAACTTATGTCTGTACTCAGATATTGTTGCTTCTGTTGACTCGTCTATGATCGAGCTCTTGTATTCGAGCCCTCGAGGCCCCTAGCTTGTAATATGATGCTTGTATGACTTATTTTATTTGTAGAGTTGTGTTGTGATATCTTCCCGTGAGTCCCTGATCTTGATCGTACACATTTGCGTGTATGATTAGTGTACGGTCAAATCGAGGGCGTTACAAGTTGGTATCAGAGCCGACTGCCTATAGGAATCCCCTTTCCACACTCCTTGGCCGAAGTTGAGTCTAGTCGATGAAAACTGTTTTACTAACATGGCTGTGCGGCCCATGGGCCCATGTCGCCATTGGGTGGTATTAGGATCTTTTATTCCTCGTCTATACTCTGGGACTCTCATCTCTCTCTTCTATTCAGGTTAAATGAATTTTACTAAATCCAACATTAGGATCTCGTGATCACTTTCTCCCGGAGAGCCCCTCGGTCCGAATGATCGACTGCTTCAACAGAAGATTCTGACAATACTCTCAGATGTTCTCCCGAGACTTTGTGTCATCGATTTTGCAATTCCATTCCATCGATAAACTCTATGGATAACCACATACACTTTCCCTTCATACAATCATTCCCTGTTGTTCTTGTTATTACAATATACCTTGAAATTCTCTCTATTGTTCCGAGAATACTGTGTGCATACTGCCTTACGAATACCCTTACGGATAATTCCTCGCACTTACCGGCTATCCTCTCATTCCCAGTTGTTCATGTGTTTCACAAAGGTCTTCGAAATACCATTCGATCTTTCGAAAAACCTGAGCAGCCTATTGCTCTTGGAATTCTTGCTTGCTTGCATTATGGTTAATCTCATAATTATCGTAGTCTTATTGGCATCCCTTGTCATTATCATTTTGAGTCTGTTGATTCAATATGTTTGCGAATGCCCGCAATCATCGTTGATCCTTATAAATTACCTTTCCAGCTGAGCTGCCATTCTTTTAACTGGAATTGGTTCTCGACCAATCAAATTTCCGTCGATTGTACCCCTAAGGCTATTCAACTTATCCATCCATAATCAGAGCATTGCTTTTGATCCCTTGATTTGGAAATCATAAAATTTCCTTGCATTAAGCTTTGAATTAGTCAGTTGATCCCATAATCCGATGCCTTGGCATTCCTTCTTCCTCTGATTGAGTACCAATACTCACATCAGCCCCGTTGTGGACCGACATACCCATTGTCGGGTTATTATCCGATAGTGTCCTTCACAACCAAAACTCTTGTGAGTTCTTTACCTGATACATAATGCTTTTGGTAAACTGTATTCCCTGCTTTTTTTTTGAACCATGCTCTGCTCCCGAGCTTGAGTTATTTGCTCCTGAAGTTGGTGGTATGTGTTCTTAAGATGCCCCTATGGGTCACACCTATGCATTCCTTACTCTGTGTGAACCCGAAAGATTTCACGGGTCATATTATCTAGTATTGAACCAGGTAAAACTTTCGACAACTAATGTCATTTTCGAAAAGTGGGAGGTGAATGGAAGGTTATACACTAAAGAAGTGGGAGTCAACCTTGAACTTTGTGTTCATGCCCATGGACACGATGTAGATACTACCATAGAAGCTTCTTGTAATAATAACTATTTTGTTGATATAATATCATCTGGTATCTGTGAATTGATCCTATGCAATCGTGGTTCCGACCATATTTTCTCTTTGATCCCATTTCTCGGACAAGTTAAAGCACTTGTCTTTTGCAATTCAATTCCCCAGCCCAACCTATACATTGATCTGTCGCCGAGTATTACCCCATGGTAGCTCGAGATTATCACGAAACTGCATAACTTCTTATGAGTTCTTCAAGTACTACATTCTCACTGATTCCAATTTTTCACGGGCTCTGAGTTATTAAACACTCAAAGACACCGATAACTGAATTGAGTCCGCACCGCGATTAAACCACTCTTGGTAACCTTCATTACTTATGAGTTTGAACTCGATCACGTCATTCCTAGCCTGCTCGGCTATATCATTCTCGTGCCGATTTTAACTATGCCACCTGGTCCTTAATCTCGGAGCACAACTTTCAACGATGAGCTAAGATTACGTCGATCTTTCTCGTCATATCATTTCGTCTTGAACAACAAGCTTGATTTTGAGTTTGTGTCGTACCCATGGTTTCAATAGCCATTCGCTTCATCATTCTTTAACTTTATGCCATCGTCGATCGATTACATCTTCATGAAATATCTCGACAACTATGTCGTGATCATCATCAACATCCTAAGCTCTTCCAAGATATATATCGAATTCTTGATGGGTAATACCATCCTTGCCCCTCGATGATTCGTGTTATCATCAACCACTTTATTGCCTTCCGTTCAACACAAACTTGTTCGTGTTTTGTGTTATACCTTGAGATCCTTGCTACCCAGCTGATGTTCTTCTTTACCTTGGAAGTATTACCATCTTTTATGTCAAGAAAGTCGTGAGAATTTCACCACCTCTTAAGAGATCTTGATACAGGTGATACTTCTTGCCATATCCGTTCATTCCTTGGTCCCCGTGTTGTTTCTAACTGAAAAACCGGCATTGAACTATGATGTGCGATTTCAAAACTTCTAGCAACCCTATTGCTTTGAAGTTAATGGTCGATATATCATTATTAGACCATTGGTTATCGAATCACCATCCTAACATTGATCATGCTACCTAATCCCATATTTCGGGTGCACCTTTCAATCAATGATTAACTATGTATGTTTTCCTCGAGCATACCTTATTATATCATTTGATCTTACAAATGTTATCTCCTTGTTCGAATACTGGTGGGAATCCATCTTTTGGAAATCTTGATTCATTGTCGCTGAGTTCATCAGCCACCTCCTCATCCTCTCCTTGGTTTAATGATGAACTCATGATTCGGAACTTGCTTCCATAGTTCAATTCCTGAGAATCTTGCAACTCCATCTCGTCTAATTTTGTTGCACCCCTTCCTTCTCGGGCATCATGAGTCTGAGATATCCTGACACCAATCTCATATGAATCTCGGCCAGATATGATGGTTGGAACATATTTTCAAGAGTTATAACATCTTTACATGACCGGGTAAGGTGATGTCATGCCTAGCACACCTGGCCGGAGCACCTAGTGTTATAGTTTCCTTTTCTGCAAGGTTATCCATTCATCCATGAGGAAATTGTAAGACTTATTCTACAAGTTGTTCCTGATGGATCCTTCCTGCATCCAAAGTCTGACCTTTGCTTGAAGACCATGTCAATGCTATCTTGAAGCATGTCTGTGGTAATCCGATTTTTAATAAGAGCATTTGAAGCACAATGCAAAATTTTCTTTATCATTTATCCTAACACTGCTGTATGGGTAATATCATGAGATTCATCCCCCCTTACCTAAATGGTTTTCCACTTTCTATCCTATCATGGATATCATGCTCCGCTTGTCCTTGGGAAGGATATACCCCCGAAATATGTGTTTAATCACATTTTCCTTTCCATTCTTCTGTTTAATCTGAGAATCACATTTTCCTTTCCATTGTTTTATTTAACCTTTCTTGTGATCTATATGATCCAAGCAAAAATATTCTCCTGTTTATGTAAACACCTCGGTGTAGAATTTTGTCAGCATGACCCTGTTAATATTGTTGATGACATTCCGGTAGCCACCGATGGACGAGAACTTTGCCTATTGGTCCGCCTCGTTCAACGAGCAGGAAAATGGTTCTCTTCGTCCCTCGCCCTTGGTATCGATGTTGTTGCCAACATAACCGATAGGCTACCCTCTGACATGTCTTGCTATCATGACCGTGTAAGATGTCAACGACCTTTCTACTTTTAACCCACATGGTGGGCCCATAACCCACAGTTCCGCAGGATCGAAACCTGACTCTCCTGTAGACCCTATTGCCAAAGATATTCCTTGAGCTTGACTTCATATGTAAATCACGGGCTTCCTGCCTAGTAATCTATTATGGTATCAGACGCAATACTTATTCCCATTGCTCTAAACCCCTTTCACATGCCGTTTCAAGCATCGAACGATTGCCTATGCGCTTGAAACTTCTACTTTGCACCTTCTCACTTTGCTCTCCATAATTTCTTAAGTTTCAATTCAAGAGTTACTTTTCGCCACGTTCCCTAATGATTATCTACCGGATAAGCAACCATGCAGAGTTCCATTCTTCCGGTATACCCCCTTATTCTTTCGTAAGTAAGATGGAGTTTCCAAAGAGAGGATGCCAACTTCATCATGATGACCGAAGTAGAGGAATTAAGACATCAATGTAATGGATCGACCTCTTCAAGAAGAGAAACCAAGACCGAGAAGATTCGTTAGAATTTCGTAACCAGACCTTTCCCCCTTAGTCCCCCTCTTAAATCTCAGGACGAGATTTCTTGTAGTGGAGGAGAGTTGTGATGCCCGGATAATCATGCTACAGTAATCCCACGTTAACAATGCCACGTCACCTCTGTCACTGTAGTTAATCTCGGGTTAGTTCAAAACCGATTCAAATTCGAAATTTAAAATAAAGTTAAATAATAAAAGTTTTCAAAATTTAAAATAAAAATGTTCGGTGTGTGTAAATAAATGCCTAGGAATTTATGGTGTGGGATCCATGCTTTTATAAAAAACCTAAATACTTACAATGAATCAAAACAGAAAATAAAATAAATAAAGAAAAGAAAATACAAAAACAGAAAACTAACTAACAAAAAAGGGAAAAGAACCCCTCCCCCCTTGGTGGCCCAAGTGGCTCAGCTGGCCCCGGTGCCCTACTAGGTCGCCCCGACACCCCCACTCCCCCTCTCCCACGAAATATCTCCCCCCTCTCTCCCCCGATTGCATCGGGATCAAGAGGAGGAGAGCTCGATACCGCCTGGACCGCCATCGCCCGACGTCGCCGTCCTCTTCGCCATCACCGTCGTCGTTGCTTCCCCGTCCTCCTCCCCATGGGTCGCCCACGAGCCTCGCCGCCCTCTTCTCAGCAAACGCCGGTGAGGCCCCCGGCCTCCTCTCCCCCCTCGCCCCGCGCTCACTACGACCACGCCGTGCCCCTACCACCGCACTGCTCTGCCGACTCCGTCCGCCCGCTCCTGCTGTGCTCTGCTCCGTCGAGCTCCGCGCCCGCGTCGCCACGCAGCACCTGCTGCTTCTTCGCTGCACTGCCGCTCACCGTTGCGGCTTGTCGCACGCACTGCCCGCCGCTCTCTCACGCCCACTGTCTCTGCCCCGTGCCCCCCTCACTCCGCACTCGCCGCGCTACCCGTGCCCCGTTTGCCCTGCGCGGCCACTGCATCTGGCCATCGAGGCCCGCGCCCACCGTGGCCTCCTCCGATCTCCCCTGTCCGCTTACGCCGCCAGTCATCACCATCCCACGCTGTGCGGCTTGCCTTGCCTACTGTGCTCATCGCCGCTTCCCTGCCGTTTTCCCGGCCCCGCCCGGCCGCGCCAACCCCCGCCGTCGTGCGCCGCTGGTCCGTTCGCGCCGTCCCGCACCTAGTGCCCACCGCCGCGGCACCCGCCAGCCTTGCCTTGCTCCGCCCTCTTCCCCACTGCTGCTTTCCTTGTCTTTCCTTTGCACGCGCCGCCGCTCCCCTTTGCTGCCACTCCTCGCCGCCCCGCACCCCCAATCGCCGGCGACCACCCGTGCGTCCGCCTGGTGCCGCTACTGCCGCGCCGCTGCGTTTCCTACTACCTCCCCATCACGCGCGTCCGACCTAGACTCGCCTCCTCATCGCCACGGCCTCGCCCCGCCGTGGTCTCACCGGCGCCGTGCCGGCGCCCATCCGCTCCCCCTCAGTTCCATGCCTCGCTGGCCCCCGGGCGCCCATGCCCCGTAACCACAGCACCCCTGCGCCCAAATCGCCCGCGCCCGTTTGGCCCCAGGGCCTATGACAAGGGGCCCACCCCAAAACGTTTAATAAAAACAATGATAAAACATAAATAATAATTAAAATAAATAAAAACTAATTGACTAAATAATTAACTTAATTAATTCTGTTTAAATTAACTAATTATGATTAATTAACCTAATTAACTACTATTAATTCACTAAATAGTCAATGACATGTGGGACCCACATGTCAGCTTGACCAGTCAACGCCCTATTGACTGATGACGTCATGATGACGTCAGCAAACACTATTCTGGATAATGTTAAATTAAATTAATTAAACAAATGCTAAAATTGATTTAAATCTTTTAAAATTAATATAAAATAAACCGTAGCTCGGATGGAAAAACTTTGTACATGAAAGTTGCTCAGAACGACGAGACGAATTCGAATACGCAGCATGTTCGTCCGCACGCATCCCTAGCATAGCGAACACGCAACTTTCCCCCTCCGATTCGTCTGTCCGAAAACGCGAAACAGCGGAGATATTTTCCCGGATGTTTCCCCCCTTCACCGGTATCACCTCATACCGCGTTAGGGCACACCTAGCACCGCTACTCGTCATGGCATGCATCATTATGCATCTGTTTGCATTGTATTCATTGTTTCTTCCCCCACTTCTCTCCGGTAGACTATGAGACTGACGCCGCTGCTGGTGCCCCGATCGACTACGCTGTTGACAACCCCTCTCTCTTGCTAGAGCAACCAGGCAAGCCCCCCCTTGATCACCAGATATCGCCTACTCTTCTCTCTACTGCTTGCATTAGAGTAGTGTAGCATGTTTCTGCTTTCTGTTAATCCTATTCTGATGCACAACCTGTCATTGTTGCTATAACTGTTGATACCTTACCTGCAATCCTAAATGCTTAGTATAGGATGCTAGATTATCATCAGTGGCCCTACATTCTTGTCAGTCTGCCATGCTATACTATCGGGCCGTGATCACGTCGGGTGTTGATCACGGGTAAATACATACATATATACATACTATACAGGTGGTGACTTGTAACATGCCAAATTTTCAATTTGGAATGTTATACATTAGATCATCACTGCATATCATATTTTTATTTGCTTCTGGCTTGATGCTAGAAAGTCTATGCAACTCAAGGACCCTTCGAGAGAGTTGGGGATGTCATGATTTTCATATTTGAGTTTTCTCAAATTTTGAAAATAGGATCAGTTGATTTTATTTATTTTATCTTCAATTATTTCTATTACAAAAATATGAGAGAGGGAATAAAATGACTTTCCCAAAATAAAGAAATATTGAGGATTTAATAATAAAATCAAATAAGATTTTATTTTGAGCTTATTTGCTATTTTATTTGAATTTAGGAAAAATGCACGTTTTCCAAAATTGTATTTAGGCCCCAAATAAATGTTCATCCTGTTCGGCTTGATTTTAGAAGCCGGGGAAAATTTATTTCGTGATTTTTGGAGTCCGTTTAGCATTTATTTTATTTGTTTTTCTGCACGTAATTATTTTATAAAAACGAAACCGACTTTGGGCCGTGTTCGGCCAGGACTCCGTCCGGCCGGCCTTTATAAGCCGGGTAGCCCAGCCCGGAACCTCCCAAACCCTAGCCGCCCGATCCCGCCGCCCTAGCGCCGCCGCCGCATCTAGCGTCACCGCCGCCGACGCCGCGAGTCGCCGCCGCCGCCTTGCCGCGCCACCGCCGGAGCCCCCCTGCCGCCGCCCGCCGCCGAGGTTGACCCCGCCGCCGCCGTCGGTTTTTGCTGGTTTTTCGTTTGGTTTTTTTAGATCCATTTTTTTGTTAGATCGGTTTATTTTTTTTTCCGGTTAGTTTATTTAGCGAGCGTTTGCTCGTTTGTTCGTTTTAACGAACGCGTTCATCTTTTAGTTCCAGATAACAAACGTTCATTCGTTAATCTGTTCGTCATTTTCTTTTTCTCGAATTTTCCGCGATTATTTCTGATTGCGATTTCTGATCCGATTTTCGTTCTAGTATAACATTTCGCTCGTTTGTCGGAATCAGACGACTAAAGTGCCTGGAGTTTTGTCTCGAAACGCTCTTTCCGTTTAACCAACTCAAACAAGTTTTTTCTTATGTAAAATTTGACCTAGATTCAGAATAGTAAACGAAGTTTGTTTCTTTTGCCGTTTGACTTTCGTTGCTTCATTCGATTTGATTCTTTTTGCCAACCGGAGTTCTTAAGTTGAACTTTCTGGTTAGTTCTCTTATTTGAGTTTTACCTGTGCATTAGATGAGTACTTATTGTGTGCTTGTTTGTTTTTGATAGAGTACCCGGAGTGCGCTGCTTGCTACTTCGAATCTCTAGGTTCCGCGGATCATCAGCAAGGCAAGTAACACTTTGATCATACCTCCTGCTACCCAGTTTTTATTGCATTAGATCAATCCTCAAACATTGTATGATTAGGATCTAATTAAATTGTGGGTTGGGAAGTAGATGAGGTAGTACCTATTCACCTGTTTATTATCAAACCTTTGGGAGTTACTTCTACGTTGCTTATATTGCTATGCTATACTCGTAGACATGGATTGGGTTTGAGTGTATCCATGACAGTTGTGAGATTGATAAATTAATGGTTTATTTAAGGTGGCAACTTAAACACACATCTGGGTGGATTGAGGCACCTGGGTATTCCAGCGATTGCCTGTTTTTCTTTATGGACCGCCACCCAGGCTCAAAGGGATCATGAGATCATTCATACTAGAAACTTCCGTGTGCAGCCACAAGCTACTATGGGCTCTAGCATAGTTGATTAAGTCGTGTGAACTCTTACAGTGGTAGACTAGCAGATGTAGGGGAAAGTAGGTGTAACAGTCTACCCGTTCGTAAGGTGCTAGCGCTTCTAAAAGACTATGTCTCGGTCATCCGTTTCTCAAACACCATGTAGTGCGAGAATCCTAACGGAGGAGATCGAGTCTTGTGGGGAAAAGTGCGCAAACCTCTACAGAGTGTATAAACTAATCATGGTTAGCCGTGTCCCCGGTTATGGACAACTTGAGTATCTGGTACTTGGATTATCATATGAATCTCGTCATGTTACTCTAATTAATATTGTTGGGTTTTAAATGATGATGCTTAATTGGGATTGAGAGGGTGTCTACATTCTCAATGTTTAACAACTACCATGATAGTTAAATAAAATTTATTCCTTTGCAATAGGGAAAAATTGGCTTTACGCAAAAAATGTAACCATAAAGCTTTCCACCAGCCAAATATGCATGTAGTATAGTCTTATTCTTTCATTGCTCTCTATGTGTTACATTGCCAGCATATTCCATGTGCTGACCCGTTTCGGGCTGCAACGTACATGTTGCAGACTTTTCAGACGACGAGTAAGGTGCCTTTAGGTCGTGGTTCTATACTCAATGATGCCGTTGGAGTTGATGGACTCACTTATCTTCCAAGCCTTCCTCTGTTATCATTATTAGATGGCCTTAAGCCATATTTATTGTAATAAGTTCTCTTTTGAGACATTCGATGTAATAAGTGTGTGATTGCTACTCTGTTATAAATCCATCAAGTACTGTGCGTGTCAGTATTATTGATCCAGGGATGACACTGAAGCACAGAGATCAGACTGGTTGAGGTCTGGTCGCTACAAGAAGGTATCAGAGCACACGCTGACTGTAGGACACGACCACTAAGCTAAAGCCCTAGATCACTACTCACTCTTCTCATTCTGACTCCTCATCTTTTCTAATCTTTTAGGATGGCGGATGCAAGGAACAAGTTCAAGCAACCGGATGAAGATACACCCTTTGGATGTCACTTGAAGGAAGTCACTAGATACCCGAACATCAGAGTACCAAGCTTCACCGGAACCTACAACGCCACTTTACCTGAAGAGGAGTGCTGGATGATTCAAGTTCAAGTTCCCGGAAGAACGTTCATGCCCGTCACTGAGCCCATAGAGTTTTCCTTTGATGCACCAACCTGGAGTCTAGGAAAGAGCATGGAAGCTCACATCGCCATGGGACGTATTGGAGAAGTTTACCGCAATGATCTCAAGGATACTATCTACCAGATTTGTGGGTGCAAAAATGAGCACTGGGATATGATCAGCACCAAGAAGGATAGATCAATCTCAACTTTTATCCAGGAGTTAAACCAGCACATTCGACGTCAGGAGAACCAGATGTGCGCAGACATGATAGATCTGAAGAAGGCGAGGACAAGAATCATGGAACTGGAGGAAGAACTCAAGGCTACACGTGAAGATTATATGGAGGAAATCGAAGTATTAGTGGAGAGGAATGACAACCTGATTGATACGTCTCCGTCGTATCTACTTTTCCAAACACTTTTGCCCTTGTTTTGGACTCTAACTTGTATGATTTGAATGGAACTAATCCGGACTAACGCTGTTTTCAGCAGAATTGCCATGGTGTTGTTTTATGTGCAGAAAACAAATATTCTCGGAATGACCTGAAACTTCACGGAACATCTTAGAAAAAATAATAAAAAATCCTCGCCAAAGATGAAGACCAGGGGGCCCACACCCTTCTCACGAGGGTGGGGGGCACCCCCCCTAGGGCGCGCCCCCTACCTCGTGGGCCCCCTGGATGCCATCCGACGCCAACTCCAACTCTATATATTTGCTTTCGGAGAGAAAAAAATCAGAGAGAAGAAATCATCGCATTTTACGATACGGAGCCACCGCTAAGCCCTAAAACATCTCGAGAGGGTTGATCTGGAGTCCGTTCAGGGCTCCGGAGAGGGGGATTCATCGCCGTCGTCATCATCAACCATCCTCCATCACCAATTTCATGATGCTCACCGCCATGCCTGAGTAATTCCATCGTAGGCTTGCTGGACGGTGATGGGTTGGATGAGATTTATCATGTAATCGAGTTAGTTTTGTTAGGGTTTGATCCCTAGTATCCACTATGTTCTGAGATTGATGTTGCTATGACTTTGCTATGCTTAATGCTTGTCACTAGGGCCCGAGTGCCATGATTTCAGATCTGAACCTATTATGTTTTCATGAATATATGTGAGTTCTTGATCCTATCTTGCAAGTCTATAGTCACCTACTATGTGTTATGATCCGGCAACCCCGAAGTGACAATAATCGGGACCACTCCCGGTGATGACCATAGTTTGAGGAGTTCATGTATTCACTATGTGCTAATGCTTTGTTCCGGTTCTCTATTAAAAGGAGGCCTTAATATCCCTTAGTTTCCAATAGGACCCCGCTGCCACGGGAGGGTAGGACAAAAGATGTCATGCAAGTTCTTTTCCATAAGCACGTATGACTATATACGGAATACATGCCTACATTACATTGATGAATTGGAGCTAGTTCTGTGTCACCCTATGTTATGACTGTTACATGATGAACCGCATCCAGCATAATTATCCATCACTGATCCGGTGCCTACGAGTTTTCCATATACTGGTTTACGCTTATTTACTTTCCCGCTGCTACTGTTACAATCACTACAAAATACCAAAAACATTACTTTTGCTGTCTTTACTTTTGTTGCCGCTACCACCACTATCATATTACTGTGCTACTAAACACTTTGCTGCAGATACTAAGTTTCCAGGTGTGGTTGAATTGACAACTCAGCTGCTAATACTTGACAATATTCTTTGGCTCCCCTTGTGTCGAATCAATAAATTTGGGTTGAATACTCTACCCTCGAAAGCTATTGTGATCTCCTATACTTGTGGGTTATCAAGACTAATTTCTGGCGCCGTTGCCGGGGAGCATAGCTCTATTCTTTGAGTCACTTGGGATTTATATCTGCTGGACACTATGAAGAACTTGAGAGATCCAAAAACCAAGATCTATCCCTCAACTACAAGGGGAGGTAAGGAACTGCCATCTAGCTCTGCGCTTGATTCACCTTCTGTTATGAGTAAGTTTGCGACACCTACACCTCCTTCTGCTATTCGTTCTGATATGTCGCATGTTATTGATGATGCCACTTCTGCTGTGCATGATACTTATGATGAAACTGCTTCTATGCCTGATACTACTATGCCGCTTGGTGAATTTCTTGATGAACAAATTGCTAGGGCTAGAGAAAAAGAAATTATTGAATCTGAATACGATGATGATAGTGATGATGAAAATATGCCTGTTATTCCTGAGGGCTATCTTTTTGATATGGAATCTTCTGCCGCTATTTTAGCTTGCCAAGATAGATATGAGCTTAAGAGGTTATTAGTTAAATGGAACAAAGAATCACTTAGAGATAAAATGAAACCCGGCCCTGCTTTTGCTACTTCACCTATATGTGTTCCTGATAAGGATTATGAATTCTTTGTTGATCCTGATATAATTACTTTGGTTGAACGTCACAACCCTAGATTTTGCTTGTAGCTAATTACCTGAGTGAGCATCATGCATCATGTCTAAATTCTGAAAGTTGAATTGAGGTTAGTTGAAACCCTCATAAATCACTTCAAAAATAATCAACATTAAAATCTTTTCAAAGAAGTCCAAGAAAATGTTCCTCTTAGTCTCTAAAAATATTGGCAAGAGGTAAAACTTAAAACAATATTTTTGGAATATCAGAGATATTTATTTTGGGCCTTTGAATTAAATCAATAACTATTTGCATTGGATATGTATATTAATTAATTAATTAATATATGTCCAATAATTCTGATCTTTGGTGAAGGGCTTTGGAATAATCCAACTAGTCCCTACAAGAATTATCAGAAGCAACAAAAATGATTTAGTGTCTAAAACTAAATCAAAACAAATTACAGAAAATGCAAAACAGAAGGAAAAGAGAGAAAGAGAGAAAACCTACCTAACTTACCTGTGCAGCCCACCTGGCCCAACTCCTGATGACCCAGCCCACCAGGGCCTCCGCCGTCTTCAACCTCCTGCCAGTGGGCAGGAGGGCGCGTGCCCGCCGCGCGTGGCCACACGCCAGCCACCTCCAGGCTGCGTGCCTGTGCGACGACCCCCTGGAGGCGCCACGACACCCCCTGACCCCCTCTCACTCCCCCTCTCTCGCTCTGGACTCCCTTCCCCTCCTTTGCTCCCTCTCCCGCGTTTGACCACGGGCACCCGAGAGCGCCGACGAGAACCACCGGGGCCATCGTCCACCCCGCACCTTGTTGTTGCTTCCAGAGGAACCGCCATCACCTTATGCGTCGTCTGCACCAACCCATTCGACCGCGGGAGACCTGTAGCGTCGTCCCCGAGCTCGTCTTCTACCTCCGGCCACCGGCAACCTCACCTTCGGTTCGCTGCCGTCTCCACGTCCCCGAGGTCGCTGACCTGCTCATCCGACTCGCCGTGAGCCACTGACCCGAACCCCCCTCCTTTGCGCTCCATTTGCATGCTGTAGCTGTTGCTCCGCCGGAGACCGAACCACTCCGCCGCCCGAGCTTCTCGCCGCCGTGGCCACAGTCGCCGAAGCTCCCAACTGAGCACACCCACGTGCTCACCGCGCCGCATAGGTGCCGTAGGAGCTAAGCACGCCACTCCACGGCCACCACAGCCCCGTTCCCGAGTGCGCCCGAACTCCGACCGCCACTGAGGTCGACGCCGCGCTCAACCCTGGCCACCCTAGCTGCTGCTGCTTGCTGCACTGGATGCGGGAGACACTACAAGAAATATGTCAATTTGTGACCACCACTATTGGTCACTAAATGGTCACAAATTTCCATTTGTGACCTTTTTGTGGCCAAAGACATAAGGTCAAAAGCTGGCCGGCATAAACTGACTATAACGACCTTTCTTCTGGAATGGTCGAAGATGTTTATGACCAAAATACGTCTACTGTGGCGTTTTGGTCACTAGCAACCTCCCCAGGCCACGTAGGCATCCAGCGTGGCAATCTGACGTGGCACAAGATTCAGCCCGGTCCAATTCGATTTTCTACATGGGCCTAGCCCAACAATTCGGCCTTTTTAATGTATTTTTTCTATCAATTTTTGATCAGCTTCATGGGCCAAGCCCAACATTGCAGCCTTTTTTATTGTTGGGTTGTGGCCTTTTTGTCTAAACGAATTTAGTTTTTCTTTTTTTTCCAAAAGAAGGGTCCACTAGTTAGATGGGTCGTGGTTGCCAGATTCTATTAAAGTGGGACCCTTTTGGTAGCATCATATTATTCAGATTACAATGTGACAGAAATAAATAAACATGTTTAAATAAGAATAGATAGAAAACACAAGTAATATTTCAAATAAAAACAGCCAGAATCAACCAGTCATACAGATATACTGGGCTCCTTCTGTCATGACACAGTTACAACACAGATACAAATACAATCAGTCACACAGATATAGGGACAATCACAATGAGAATTGACAATTAGCAAAACTGGGCTCCTGCTCCAGTCAGATGAAACTGTATGCATGACTAACTACGCGACCATAGTCGACTAGGCTACCTTCGCTACACTAGGACAGCAATAGAACTATCAGCATGCCTTCGGCCGTCGCCCTGTTACATGAATCAGAAGAGAAGAATCAAAACACTGGAGCCAATATATTATGAACAGAACATTCAAAAAAAGGACAAGTTCTTTAGAAAGATAACACAAATTCAGCTAATACAATGTTTTTTGTTCCCCAGATAGTTAAGACGATATACTCATTCATACAAGGTGACGCAAGAAAATAGAGGACTTTACTCATAGCATGTAGAGTATCATTATTATGTTCATAGGGTTTATAGTGCCT
The DNA here is from genome assembly GCF_002162155.2 of Triticum dicoccoides. Taxonomy (NCBI): domain Eukaryota; kingdom Viridiplantae; phylum Streptophyta; class Magnoliopsida; order Poales; family Poaceae; genus Triticum; species Triticum dicoccoides. Next base: position 521,473,446 of record NC_041392.1, on the reverse strand, counting down.
GGACTTATTAGAGTGGTAGCATATCATCATATACATCTGTATGTTGTAGCCCATTTGAAATGTCTAGAAAGACTTATATTTAGGAACAGAGAGAGTAGAATGTAGCATGCGATAAAACCAAAGGATTAGCCAACAATAAAAGAAGGCACTTAATTAGTTCATTACATTTAGTTAAAACTGCTTCTATGAAGCGCAGGACTACACCATTTAGTTAACACGGCAAGAAGTGCCAAGGAGCATAGTATAGTACTGCACTAAAAGCACCAAGAATCTTCTGGACCAACAACAGAAACAACCAAGAAGCACTCATTTTTCAATTCATAGGGCTAAAAATATATTTATCAGAATGGCACTGAAATCAACCTCTTTATCTATCATCACAAGGTCAGTATGCTTGATAGGCCCATTATGAGTTGCCCTACGGTAATGCCACAAATGAGACAGAGGACGCACACATTGCTGTAGACATTGGCAAGACAGGAACCAACAAAATGGTGCTTGCCATCTGCAAGGAGAAAGCAGAATACCAAAAAGGTTAGGAAAACAATATAGAATGATAAAACAAAGAAGAGATGCACCCACTCATTAGAGAAGTAGCATACCCAAAAAATGTGAAGCACAAATGGCCACCAAGAAAGCATATTGTTGTATACATTGACAAGATAGGAACCAACAAAATGCAACAGACTAAAACAAAACTTTATACAGCAGGGAATGATTTACAATAACCAAAAGATTTTGCACAACAAGCACTAAATAGGTAGTAGATATTAACACCCATGACATAGGACCAGCATAAAAAAAGAGCATCGGTGTAGAACAGGCATATAATCAGTGTAGAATAGGCATACAATCAGTGTAGTCAGCAAAAGATAGGGGGAAGAGAAATTGAAAAACCCAGAAAGAGCATTCATATATGAGGCACTAAGCTATATGAACCAAAAGACTATTGACATCAGCTAGCAAAGAAATGTCAGTTGGCACCACACATATCGGACGACCACATGAAACAGCTAGAATAGACTGGTCGGCCATAGCGAACATGGTAAATAGAATAATGCACATATTGTAGAAGACACCACCAGCATGGATTCTAAGAAATGGATTGGAAGAGCTCAAGAAACATAATGTTCCTGGTCTGAGAATCAGTAGTACCATCATTTTCAATCAGGATTTTCAAAGTCTTTTTTGAGGCCACACGCGACACTGCTACATAAAGCTGGCCATGCGTGAACACAGGTGCATTAAAGTATAGATCAACACTGCATAACACGTGTCCTACAATATTTTGACTCCTACCTATTTTCTTATTTTACAAAAGCTTGCCATGCATGTATAGATCAACTTTATATTGTGAATACATAAAGCTGGCCATGCGTGAACACATGTGCATTAAAGAACGAAGAATACATTGACACATAGCACGAACCATGGACAAACGTTGGTATGTAACCTGTCTACTCAGTAGGTGCCAATTTAGATGCACTGAATGTACACCAACTTGGGCGAACTGGTGGTATGTGCAGAAACAGCGAAACATTGCAAAAGATCCTCTTTTCCCAAATTGTGTGGTGAGGAACCAGCCTATGCCCCCAAATCACAGGAAAAATAACAAACTTAGGGTGGTCTGAGAAAGCTAAACCGAGAAAGATTAAACAAAGCAAATGATATGGGCATGCATGATTGATTAGTCTGGAAGTGTGTTCTCTACATTTGCTTAGGGTGGCCATGTGATGGAGCATGCAGACAACCACACTGGGCTGCTGCATGTTGCATGTTGGGGTTGTATACTGACATGACATACTGTAGTGTAGGAGATTGACTGGGCTTTTTTATTGTTATGTTCTGCACCTCTTGTCTCACTAACTAGATGATGTGAAGGACACATGGAATGGGATTACATTGCTAGATACCATGCACGATGTGCAGCTAGATAGATGAAACGACGTGAAACAAAATGAACCTAATATTTGCATTATACCAAGTAGTCGGGCGTGTGGTGCATCTCTGCGTCCGCTCATCGCGTCCTCCGACGAGCCGGTGCAGCTGGCGATGTCAGGGAGGGCTGCCACCGCCGACGATCCCGAGAATCTGGATTAATCCCCTGAAGAAGCAAAAAACAACCGGCGAGATATTAATCAATCCCCCGAAACACCATCAACACTCAACAGGCAACACAAGTCAGTACATCAAAGAGCAACACGCCAGTTTGACCCAACAACTTTTTGCCTTTCCAATTTGCTAACAAGACTATAGCATATTATACATCTCTAAACTAGATGATGAAAGATAATTCATGAAGTTTACCAATCGAACTAACAATTGCAGGATACTACAAACTTCAGTTAGTAACGGTACAATCGAGAAATATCATGAGATTTATCTGGCGAGGTAGCATCTAAACTAACTATAACAACATGGTGATCGACATGCAAATATGAACAGACTAGAGAACAATACAATGAGTTCATGCTACAGGCTCGAAATCAAACCAACACATATGCAGGCTAGTGCTACTTGAGAAAGACAGATCCACAAGGACTACTTCTTTCTACAGGTACCTACTTAGGCTGTCTGGGTAAGGGCAGGGACGAACCACATTGGTGCCCTCGGAGGCCTGCTAGACAGACTCGAAGAGGAAGCTAGGCGCCTAGCGCTCGTCCTCCTGGACGAGACAGCGGTAGGCCAGCACCGGTGTGAGGTGGTCGGAGAAGGTGCAGCGCTGGAGGGGCAGCAGCGTGTTCCCCGCCATAGTCGCAACCGTCGACCTGAAGGCATCCTCCTCCTCCCGCACCGATGCCCGCACGCGCGACAGACGACCCACATTTAGTCATTCAGTCAATCACGCAAAGCCACAACTAATCAACACTGCAAGGTTCCAAAGCAGGGAGACCACAAAGAGGGGGGACTCACCGACGGCATCGAGCTTCTGGAAGGCAGTGGCCGCGTGGCACGCGAAGACGGGGCGCGCGCGAGGCAACAACAACGATGAGGCAAGCATGCTCGTGCGGCAGCCGACGGCGAGGCGCCCCTGCGGAAGTAGAAGCGGCACGAGAATCCTTCTCGGCACGCGCATCGATGGCTGCGCGGGGTGCAGCGAGAGGAGCACGGTGCACGGCGGTGGGACGCGGGAGCTTCGAGAGGTGGGAGGAAGAAGGAAGGGGGAGCTCGATCTGAGGGAGGGAGACGGCGGTGGGAGGGATCAAGGGGAGCGCCGTCGATGGCGGCGGTGAGGAGATGGGGGAGGAGGGGTGCGATGGGAGGAGGGGATCGATGGGAGCTGGGTAGGGTTTGGGTAGGTGAATGTGGGTGGGATTTTCTTTTTCATTTTTTTTCTGTACATAAATGGATGGATGGATGTGGTATGGAGAGATGGATGGATGGATGGGCGCCATGTCATCGATCCGTGTGACAACGAATTCCACCAATGGGAATAGAGCACATATAATTGTGTTTTTTCTTTTGTTTTTCTTCTACTTTTTCACATGAAAAAAAATCAAATATTGAGCTCATATTGTGCACAAGAGTGCATTTTCGAATGCCAAAGTATGTTGCCTAAGAAAGTTTTCATTTTCTTTAGACGAAAACTCAATTTTCCATTTTTCGAGTGCCCAAAATGGGTTTAATTGTGAAGGGCCTACCAAATATTTGTTGCAAAATTGGACCAAATCATTTTTCTAAAATATTAGGCCATATTTAATGCACAATTGACCAAATGGTTGGGTGTCAAAAGCTTTTATCCACCTTTCGTGAAAAAGACAAATTTCCGCCGATTCAGTAGGAAGCGAGTCAAATTTGAACTGTATCTACCTCGTAGTTTGCTCTTTATTTTTTCCAAAAATCATTTCTAGGTACATAAGTATCTATTTAATCGGAGAAACACCAATAAAATTCCAAGATTCAACCACTAGCTAGGAACGGTCATTCCCGCCGTTTTGACTGCATTTTGAAACGGGCATAAAAAATTCAAAAAAATTCAAAAAATTGGGAAACCTTCGCATTGTGTCATTATATGTGGCCAAGTTCCCAGGAAAAATAACAAACTTGTAATACGACAATTATTTTAAAAAAGTGTTCTCAGAAACGAGCTATCACGTGTGGAGATCAATGGCTTTCAAGCCAAATGATCAATCTTATGGCCACATTCATGGCATAGTTTGTTCAAATGATCTCATATTGTGCACAAGGGTGCATATTGGAATAGCAAACAATGTTGCCTAAGGAAGTTTTCATTTTCTTTGGACGAAAAAACCATTTTCCATTTTTTGAGTGCCCAAAAGGAGGTTTTTTTGTGAAGGACCTCCCAAATAATTGTTGCAAAATTGGACCAAATCATTTTTCTAAAATACTAGGCCATATTTAATGCACAATTGACAAAATGGTTGGGTGTACAAAGTTTTGATCCACCTCTCATGAAAAAGACAAATTTCCGCCGATTCAGCACGAAGCGGGTCAAATTTGAACTGCAGCTGCATCATAGTTTGCTATTTATTTTTTACAAAAATCATTTCTAGGTACATAAGTACCTATTTAATCAGAGAAACACCAAAAAATCCAAGATTCAACCACTAGCTAGGAACGGTCATTCCCGCCGTTTTGACCGCATTTTGAAACGGGCATAAAATATTCAAAAAATTGGGAAACCTTCGCATTGTGTCATTATATGTGGCCAAGTTCCTAGGAAAAATAACAAACTTGTAATACGGCAATTATTTTAAAAAAGTGTTCTCAGAAATGAGCTATCACGTGTGGAGATCAATGGCTTTCAAGCCAAATAATCAATCTTATGGCCACATTCATGGCATAGTTTGTTCAAATGATCTCATATTGTGTACAAGGGTGCATATTGGAATGGCAAACAATGTTGCCTAAGGAAGTTTTCATTTTTGTTGGACGAAAAAACCATTTTCCATTTTTCGAGTGCCCGAAAGGAGGTTTTTTTGTGAAGGAACTACCAAATAATTGTTGCAAAATTGGACCAAATCATTTTTATAAAATACTAGGCCATATTTAATGCACAATTGACAAAATGGTTGGGTGTAAAAAAATTTGATCCACCTCTCGTGAAAAAGACAAATTTTCGCCGATTCAGCTGGAAGCGGGTCAAATTTGAACTGCAGGTGCCTCATAGTTTGCTATTTATTTCTTCCAAAAATCATTTCTAGTTACATAAGGACCTATTTAATCATAAATACATGGTTTGGTGGCGATACGTCGAGGTTTGGGCGGTGGCCGAGGGCCCCAACTCTAGAGCGCGTAAACTCGCATGCCCGTCGCGTGGTCACCGCATGACCATAATGTTGCCATGTGTTCTGGGTGGCCTAGGCATGTCTAGTGGGTTGGGCACTCCCCAGGTTGGTGCTAGGAAGAAAATTACAACATAAGATTCTCACGAGGAGACCGATCGATGCTCAAACATGAATTAGCAGCCAAGTGTTTGATTAGCGGTACGGGAAATGCACATGGACAATGGGCGTGAGTTTTGGCTGAGGATGATCATCTACTAAGGAGAATGTCTTCACAAATTTTTATCTCAAAAGGAGGATCCTAGGTGGTACTTGCTTTGCAAAGTACCACACTGGACAAAAATATGAATGTTGAAGCTGGGCTCAAAATAATGAATGGAGTGAGCTGAAATTTTGTGGAGGATGGTTATTTGGGCATAGGAAAGCATTGTAGAAAATTGATACCATTTGGACGTGCCAAAGTAGTACTTCCTTCACAATCCTCTTCTATGGACAGAAACTTGGGAAAACTAGTGAGAGATATTGGTTGAATGAAATGAGCTCAAAATTGGTGTAGGTAAGTTACTTAGGTATGGTCATGCTCTGGTAAATTTTCAGATCATTTGGGTAAACCTAGGTAGTACTTACTTCACAAAGCTTCTCTCGAGGTAAAAACTTTGGAAATTTCCCAAGAAAGAGTTACTAGGAAAATTGAGCTGAATATTATCATGTGGCAATGATTTGGGTATGGAAGAGTGCCCGAAAAGTTTGAGGGTAATAGGAGGGGTCTATATAACACTTGCTTTGCAACGTGCCAATTTGGCCATAAAATATAAATTGAACCTGGGCTCACATAGATGATTTGACCGAGCTGCAATTTGGAGGAGGGTGATAATTTGGGCATATGAAGGAACTGTATAAATTTCATGTCATTTAGAGATATAAAAAAGGTTCTTCCTTCACAATGCTTCTAGGTGGACAAAAACTTTGGAAATTTCCGAGGAAGATTTGCTAGGCAAATGGAGCTGAATTTTGTCATGTGGTAATGATTTGGATAGGAAAGAGTGCCCAAAAATTCCGAGGGCAATCAATAATATATAAATAGCACTTCCTTCATAAAGTGTTGTTGTGAACAAAATAGGAAAATAAATATTGTTGAATTAGTTTTGAACTAGGAAAGGAAGGATTTTTACATATTTGATGAAGATATGCCCCAAAAAATTTATGAGATTTTTTTGGGAATTTTGGGAATGATAGAAATATAGGTTGCTTCACAACCTAGGGCAAAAACAGCCACATGGACATGACACATAGGCAAAACTGATGAGATGGCGCCTAGTCATCACAACCCACCACAATCTACAAGGCTATGACCATCTATATTGGTCATTAACAACTAGAAATAAGGCAGCGGACTAGCACTGTTTGCTTTGTGACCATTTCGTGTAAGGAATTACGACCTTTCTGACCAAAATGGTCGCAATGGTTTAGGGTTTGGAGCCCCCTGAAGAGCTTTTGACCAATTGGTTTAAAATGGTCATAAATTTATGACCAATTCTTCGAGGGTCACTGACAGAAGGTCATAAGTTGACATATTTCTTGTAGTGAGAGCTCCAGCTCCCCGCGGATGCCCTCCGCCGCTCATTTCGTCGCCTGTGCTGCGTTTCCGCGCCGCGCCGCCGTCTCGGGCCTCGCCGGCGTTATGTCGCCGGTGGGTTTGACCCATTTGACCATGTGGGCCTCGCCCCCTGGTCAAACCTAGACTAGGAGTTAAGCTAACACTAATTTAGTTAGTTGGCTAACTGTGACAGTGACAGTGGGCCCCGCGTCGAGTCAAAGCACGAGTCAACGCGGGATTAGTGCCTCTGTCACTGACCAGTGGGTCCCACTGGTCAGGTTTGACCTGGACCGCGTCGGTTGACCAGATGACGTCAACATGATGCAAGGCTGACGCAGTAAATGCTTTTCTGTATTTTAAATAAATCTAAATGATTTATTTATTTTCAGAAAATATTCAAAACTTCAAAAAATCATAGAAAATAATCTATAACTCTAATGGAAATAATTTATATATGTAAAATTATCATAAAAATTCAAGGAATCTGTTTCATGGCATTTGCATGCATGTTTGAACAACCTAGGGTTGCTGTACAGGGCAATTTGCATAATTGACATTTAAATAAGCACATATGGAGTTTGAATTTGAACCCTTGGTTCAAACCAACTTCATTTAATATGATTGCTAGTTGCATTAGCTCAATCAACAGCATATTGCCATGACATTATCATGCATCATAATTGTTGCATTGCATTGATTGTGTTCCTCTTTGTTTGCCGGTATTTGTCCCCTCTCGATAGACGTGGTTCCGACGATGAGTTCGATGACACCGATGGAGAACTATGCTATCTTCGGAAGTGTCAGGCAAGCAAAACCCCCTTGTTCATTCCGATACAATCCCACTCTCTCGCTCCTGCTCTCTTTTACTGCATTAGGACAACAATGATTCAACTGTTACATGCTGCGGTTGTTGAACCCCTTTCCTCTGCATGACCTGTCATTGCCACATTAAATAGATGAAACCCACTAACATGAGTATGAGTTGTTTGAGCCTTGATGTGCCTACTCATTCATGCTTGTTTGTCATGCCTGCTATTGCATAGAGTTGTGTCGGGTCTCATTCATCGGGAATGAATTGGAATGGTGATGAACATGTCCTACTGTGTGTGAGCTAAGTGTGTGAACACGATTTGGTAAAGGTAGCGGTGAGAGGCCATGTAGGAGTACATGGTGGGTTGTCTCATTGAAACCGTTCTTAGGAACTGAGTTCTGTGTCTGTGATCCATGAACAGCTACTACCACTCATTGGGATCCTAAATTGACCCTCTCGGCTTCTTAATCACCCTAGTCCTCTGTCCAGGAGTTGCAACTAGTTTCTGGTGTTTGTAGGATATGTGTTGGCGTCCGTGCGTAGCGCTGACCCCAGGGGTGGGCTATGTTGCGGTAGATACACCATGGCCGGGCATGCCGGGCGCCCGTTTGGTGTCTCGGAACCCTGTACACATCGTTCGGGGCCGTATGTGGAACCTCGGCCGGACTCCCTGCGGATGGAACCTGGATAGGCGATAAACCTGGACTAGAGACTTGAGTGTTTAGGTAGGCCGTGGCCGACACCCTCATTGGGCTTCCGCTTGAAGGTTGCCGAGTACATGTCGTGTAAACGACGGTAAGTGGTGGGAGCGTGTGTGAAGAAGTACACCCCTACAGGGTTATCATTATCTATTCGAATAGCCGGATTCCTCGGATATGGAAACTTGGAACCCTTGCATAGTTCATAGACAAGTGAAAGTGGATACTCTAAAATGCGCAAGATAAGCATGAGTGCTATGGATGGCGTTCTCGTAGGAAGACGGGAGCGGATCCATAGTGGTGTATTGATATGGTGAATATGTGGACTTGTGTGCGCCACCTCAAAAGAGTTGCTTGCAGTCGTAGTTCAGGTTAGCCACTGAGTCAAAGCTGGCTTGCTGCAGTTAAACTCCACCACCCCCTTTGTTGATACCGATGCATATATAGTTAGTTCTGATGTAAGTCTTGTTGGGTACATTTGTACTCACATTTGCTTAATTTATGTTTTGCAGAGAGACTTCAGTCTCGCTAGTAGTTCCACGTGGACATCGACGTTTAGCTTGTTACCTCAGCTACGATCTTGTGCCCTCGGCAGGGTCTTGTAGATAGTCAGGCTTCTCAGCCTTCTTCTTTGTAGTTGTCTGTACTCAGACAAGTTAAGCTTCCGGATGTGCTTGTTGCTTGTATGCTATGTATGTTGGGTCATGAGGCCCATGTTTGTAATATCTCGCTCCTCAGAGCCTAATGAATAAATACTTGAGTTGTAGAGTTTTGTTGTGATGCCATGTTGTATTTGCACATATCGAGCATATTGTGTGTATGATTGAAATGCTTGGTTTGTGTGGGATCCGACAATCTAGTTGTTTATCCTTGGCAGCCTTTCTTATGGGGAAATGTAGTCTAGTGCTCCTCGAGCCATAGTAGTCTGCTACAACCCAGTTCACCGGAGTCCAGCTAGCCCAGCACTACTGCTCAGGGCACTTGACTGGCCGGCATGTGATTCACTTCGTTCCTATGTCTGTCCCTTCGGGGAAATGTCACGCGGTGACTTCCGGAGTCCTGCCTAGCCTGCTACAGCCCGGGTTCCCCGGAGTCCCGTTAGCCCAGTGCTACAGCCCGGATTCACACGCTGATGACCGACATGCTCGATGTGATTCATGTATGCCTGTCTCCATAGGTCTATGCCGCTTTGGGTTCGCGACTAGCCTTGTCGGCTCGGGTTCTCTGTCATATGGATGCTAGCGACACTATCATATACGTGAGCCAAAAGGCGCAAATGGTCCCAGGCCATGGTAAGGCGACACCCGTGTGGATACCGTGCGTGAGGCCGCAATGTGTTATGAGGTGTTACCGACTATATCGATGTGACTTGGAATCGGGGTCCTGACAGCGTTGGTATCAGAGCCTGACTGCCTGTAGGATTACCAAGCCAAACTGGTCGAAGTTGAGTCTAGAAATGCTTTAGCTATATAAGGGAATTGATTGGGGAAGGGAACGTAAGGCTCTTTTTACTCCTTTACCTTATGTCCTTCTGATCTGAGTCAACCTCTTCCTTTCTACGGGGATTAAGAACTAGGCCTTCTCATCTATCTATCAGGATGACGTGTTACTAAACCGTAATTGCCTAGGATTGTTGAGTTTAAGCCCAAGTTCGGTTCCTACTACTTATGTGTGTTGGCAGTTCATCTCAGAACTTTGATATTGTGACGTTAAGTGGTTATGCCACCATTTTGCAGGATGTCACAAATCATTTTGAGCATTTACAGCCGTTATGCTGTCTGAGTCATCCCTGGTTTCTAAATAGTCTGATGCATTTGCAAATCGCTTCTTTCTGTTCCCGATGTTCCTTCGGGCCAGTTCAACCACACTAATCTGTGAGTTGAGGTACTCTATTGCCTCGACATATATGTTGGAGCTATTATTATGTCCCTAGGTGTTTTAGGGAGTCACCTAGTAATCTAGCAATGCTTTGTGTTCCCGGTGTGATGATTCTGGCCACCATTCTCGAAAGCATCCCGTGATGCCACTTAGTAGTAGGCATTCTACTCCTGGGTTTTGAACCCGAGGTTCACCTATTTCATGTTGTTAGTATTTGCTAGTTCCCTCAAGATATTAGTAACCCTGCGATAGTCCTCGAGGTCCGTGGTATATCCTTCTTCCAATACCATGAACCAATATGGCAAAAGCCTTTGAACCAAAAGATCACAATAAGAGTGCTCTTGATGAGTTCTCCATTCTGCATTGTGAATCTGCCAGTCCTACCTTTCTGCATGGGTTGTCCGGAAGAAATGTTGAGTTTTGTTCGACATACTAATCTATGCATCCACAACTCAGAAAGATATATGTCCTCTTGAGTTGTCCCTCTTCATTTGTATTCCGACCATCGTCTATCAATTGATAGTCAGGAGTAATTGTGCATCCGTGTTATCGATGTTATCATTCTTGTGGTCCGTTAAGCCATTCTATTTCAGAATGACTAGGAGAAACAAACTCCAGTACCTCATCCATATCCGGGATTGGGTCAAAGTAGTTGTGTTCTACAGATCAAATGCCAATCCATCTTTTGCTCTGTTCTACCCTGGAGTATTACCCCCTTTATGACGAGAATATCATAGGAATTGCACCATCTCTTATGAATCCTTGATGCAGTGATACTTCTCACCATCATCATTCACTCCTCGATAATCATGTTGTCGTAACCGGAATGCCGACAAGTGAATTGTGATGTGTGAAATCAATACTCCGAGCAACTTGTTGCTTGGTAGTAAATGGACAATATTCTCATTCTTAGCGTGTTGGTTATTGAATCATCATTCTAAGATAGATTGTGCCACCTAGTCCTTATTTCCAGTGCACTCTTCGATCAATGAGTTATGATTATTCAATCCCTTGCTTATTTGATCATATCATCTTGCTCTGAAAAGAAAGATTGTTCTCGAGCTTAATAACATATCGGTGGTTCGTGATGTTCCGAATATCTTCTCGGAAGTATGACCAGGTTGTCACCTGACCGATATGTTGAGTTCGTGATCAAGTTGGTTTTCCAATAAACCACTCTTTCTCCAAGAATCTATGTTGGATATCCCTGAGCTAGTTGGTTAAGCCAAACAACAACTTGGAGAGTTGGAAGAAAAGCTTGTCTGAATTAGTTCATTCTAGAGGGATATCCTTGTGTGTGTGTGTTGAAGAAAGATGATATCTTCATCGATTGGTCCTCGTGATCAGTTATTGGATCTATTGTCTTGTCCAAACCTTGATTTGAGTATGGGCTATTGTCAAATCAAATCAGAACCAACGATATTCGTAATGTTGTCTTACTCGTGGTTGACCCCTCGAGCATGCACCATTATATCTTTGGGACTGGCCAGTGCTATCACCTTGTTCACATAATGGTGGAATTCCAGTGATATGGAAATCCCGATGAGTTGTTGTTGAGCCCATCAGTAGCATCTTATCTCCTCCATGATTCATGTTGAACATTAAGCTAGTGTTGGAAACTTTTGTAAGCATTTCTTCATGCAAGCTCATGAAGCATACGCTTGGATGAAAGAAGTGACTTCCTTTGAATCACGTGCATTTGATGCAAGTTGCCGCCATGGATTTGAGAAAGTTGTTTTGCTTCCTCTGGAATCATCCCAAATCAGTCATGCATACGTGCAAAGTATTCTGTGGTTTGGAGACTTGCAACCTTCATTCTATATGTGTCCCTAGCACACCAAGCCACTGATTGAATTGTTCAAGGAGAAGAAGTTCCTTCTTAAGAGCATGCCTTATGCAAGGACTTTGATATCCTCGATGATGGTTCCCCACCTGAACTCGATAGTGTTTTATTATAAGACTACTATGTGGCCATTCTTGTCTTGGACAACGTGTTCACATGTGTGTAGCAGAACCAGCTCATGTTTTGGAGCTTGCTATCGTAGTTCATTTCCGAGAATCTCTCAACATCATCTCATCGGTTTGTGTTGCAAACTTCCTTTTCCGGACATGCTGTCTGAAATATCCTGTTACCAGCCAGATCTGAATCTCAGGCAGATATGATGGTTGGAACATTCCTGACATTTGCATTTTGTCCCCAACTTGCACCGCCTTGTGCCAATCTCCCTTGGACTGCCCTTCTCAGCAATTGTTGTCCAGGTATATCTTCAAAGGTGGACTTACCATGAGTCCCATCCATTTCCGATGATAAGCAAATCATCGTTTGCGTTGTCTTCAACAAGGTAGTCCACATCATCCATTCTAGTCCGAGTATGACACTTCTTCGAACTCTTCCAGACGATCGTTTGCGAATTGCCCTAAGTTGGTATGAAGAGTTCCAATGATCTATGGATCAAAAGTAATTCTTTTTGCCACTTAAGGGAATAGTTCAACGAGTCACTTTTCCCAAGGTGCCCTGTTACGGGCTCATGGCAATTATTTCCTTGCCACCTTGACACCATCCACCATCTTTCTAAGCGTGGAATTGTTTCCCACCAAGTCAAACCCCGTCGTTTGTTCTTCCATCCCTCTCGATCTATTCTGTGTCTCAACTCAAGATCTTTCAACATCTCATTCCGCGAGTGGATCTTGTATAGCTCGATCTTCGAGAAGATCAATCCTAGTATAGTTTCTTTCTGTCGTCATCGCGTGGATGAAGATCTCAAAAGCGAGGGTGTCAAGATCGACATGATGCAATGAGTCAACCACTTCGAGAAGGGCAATCGGATCGTGAAGATTCTTTATTGGTGTTCCCTCTGTCTTCTTACCTCACGTCCTGAATCTCGGGACGAGATTCTTGTTTAGTGGGGGTGAGTTGTCACAGCCCTAGATTTTGCTTGTAGCTAATTACCTGAGTCAGCATCATGCATCATGTCTAAATTCTGAAAGTTGAATTGAGGTTAGTTGAAACCCTCATAAATCACTTCAAAAATAATCAACATTAAAATATTTTCAAAGAAGTCCAAGAAAATTTCCTCTTAGTCTCTGAAATTATTGGCAAGAGGTAAAACTTAAAACAATATTTTTGGAATATCAGAGATATTTATTTTGGGCCTTTGAATTAAATCAATAACTATTTGCATTGGATATATATATATTTATTTATTAATTAATATATGTCCAATAATTCTGATCTTTGGTGAAGGGCTTTGGAATAATCCAACTAGTCCCTACAAGAATTATCAGAAGCAACAAAAATGATTTAGTGTCTAAAACTAAATCAAAACAAATTACAGAAAATGCAAAATAGAAGGAAAAGAGAGAAAGAGAGAAAACCTACCTAACTTACCTGTGCAGCCCACCTGGCCCAACTCCTGATGACCCAGCCCACCAGGGCCTCCACCGTCTTCAACCTCCTGCCAGTGGGCAGGAGGGCGCGTGCCCGCCGCACGTGGCCACATGCTGGCCACCTCCAGGCTGCCTGCCTGTGCGACGACCCCCTGGAGGCGCCACGACACCCCCTGACCCCCTCTCACTCCCCCTCTCTTGCTCTAGACTCCCTCACCCTCCTCTGCTCCCTCTCCCGCGTTCGACCACAGGCACCCGAGAGCACCGACGAGCACCACCGGGGCCATCGTCCACCCCGCACCTCGCTGTTGCCTCCAGAGGAACCGCCATCACATTATGCGTCGTCTGCACAAACCCATTCGACTGCGGGAGCCCTATAGCATCATCCCAGAGCTCGTCTTCTACCTCCGGCCGCCGGTAACCTCACCTTCGATTCGTCGCCGTCTCCGCGTCCCCGAGCTCGCCGACCTGCTCGTCCGACTCGCCGTGAGCCACTGACCCGAACCCCCCTCCTTTGGGCTCCATTTGCACACTGTAGCCGTTGCTCCGCCGGAGACCGTACCGCTCCGCCGCCCGAGCTTCTCGCCGCCGTGGCCACAGTCGTCGAAGCTCCCAACTGAGCACACCCACGTGCTCACCGCACCGCGTAGGTGCCGTAGGAGCTAAGCACGCCACTCCACGGCCACCGCAGCCCCGTTCCCGAGTGTGCCCAAACTCCGGCCGCCGCCGAGGTCGACGCCGCGCTCAACCCTGGCCACCCTAGCTGCTGCTGCTTGCTGCGCTGGATGCGGGAGAGCTCCAGCTCCCCGTGGATGCCCTCTGCCGCTCGTTTCGTCGCCTGTGCTGCGTTTCCGAGCCGCGCCGCCGTCTCGGGCCTCGTCGGTGTCATGTCACCGGTGGGTTTGACCCATTTGACCATGTGGGCCCTGGCCCCTGGTCAAACCTAGATTAGGAGTTAAGCTAACACTAATTTAGTTGGTTGGCTAACTGTGACACTGACAGTGGGCCCCGCGTCGAGTCAAAGCACGAGTCAACGTGGGATTAGTGCCTCTGTCACTGACCAGTGGGTCCCACTGGTCAGGTTTGACCTGGACCACGTCGGTTGACCAGATGACGTCAGCATGATGCAAGGCTGACGCAGTAAATGCTTTTCTGTATTTTAAATAAATCTAAATGATTTATTTATTTTCAGAAAATATTCAAAACTTCAAAAAATCATAGAAAATAATCTATAACTCCAATGGAAATAATTTATATATGTAAAATTATCAGAAAAATTCAAGAAATCTATTTATGGCATTTGCATGCATGTTTGAACAACCTAGGGTTCCTGTACAGGGCAATTTGCATAATTGACATTTAAATAAGCACATATGGAGTTTGAATTTGAACCCTTGGTTCAAACCAACTTCATTTAATATGATTGCTAGTTGCATTAGCTCAATCAACAGCATATTGCCATGACATTATCATGCATCATAATTGTTGCATTGCATTGATTGTGTTCCTCTTTGTTTGCCGGTATTTGTCCCCTCTCGATAGACGTGGTTCCGACGATGAGTTCGATGACACCGATGGAGAACTATGCTATCTTCGGAAGTGTCAGGCAAGCAAAACCCCCTTGTTCATTCCGATACAATCCCACTCTCTCGCACCTGCTCTCTTTTACTGCATTAGGACAACAACAATTCAACTGTTACATGCTGCGGTAGTTGAACCCATTTCCTCTGCATGACCTGTCATTGCCATAGTAAATAGATGAAACCCACTAGCATGAGTAGGAGTTGTTTGAGCCCTGATGTGCCTACTCATTCATGCTTGTTTGTCATGCCTGCTATTGCATAGAGTTGTGTCGGGTCTCATTCATCGGGAATGAATTGGAATGGTGACGAACATGTCCTACTGTGTGTGAGCTAAGTGTGTGAACATGATTTGGTAAAGGTAGCGGTGAGAGGCCATGTAGGAGTACATGGTGGGTTGTCTCATTGAAACCGTTCTTAGGAATTGAGTTCTGTGTCTGTGATCCATGAACAGCTACTACCACTCATTGGGATCCTTAATTGACCCTCTCGGCTTCTTAATCACCCTAGTCCTCTGTCCAGGAGTTGCAACTAGTTTCTGGTGTTTGTAGGATATGTGTGGGCGGCCGTGCGTAGCACTGACCCCAGGGGTGGGCTATGTTGCGGTAGATACACCGTGGCTGGGCATGCCGGGCGCCCGTTTGGTGTCTCGGAACCCTGTACACATCGTTCGGGGCTGTATGTGGAAACCTCGGCCGGACTCCCTGCGGATGGAACCTGGATAGGCGATAAACCTGGACTAGATACTTTGAGTGTTTAGGTAGGCTGTGGCCGACACCCTCGTTGGGCTTCCGCTTGAATGTTGCCGAGTACATGTCGTGTAAACAACGGTAAGTGGTGGGAGCGTGTGTGAAGAAGTACACCCCTGCAGGGTTATAATTATCTATTCGAATAGCCGGATTCCTCGGATATGGAAACTTGGACCCCTTGCATAGTTCATACACAAGTGAAAGTGGATACTCTAAAATGCGTAAGATAAGCGTGAGTGCTATGGATGGCGTTCTCGTAGGAAGACGGGAGCGGATCCATAGTGGTGTATTGATATGGTGAATATCTGGACTCGTGTGCGCCACCTCAAAAGAGTTGCTTGCAGTCGTAGTTCAGGTTAGCCACTGAGTCAAAGCTGGCTTGCTGCAGTTAAACTCCACCACCCCCTTTGTTGATACCGATGCATATATAGTTAGTTCTGATGTAAGTCTTGCTGGGTACATTTGTACTCACGTTTGCTTAATTTATGTTTTGCAGAGAGACTTCAGTCTCGCTAGTAGTTCCATGTGGACTTCGACATTTAGCTTGTTACCTCAGATACGATCTTGTGCCCTCGGCAGGGTCCTGTAGATAGTCAGGCTGCTCAGCCTTCTTCTTCGTAGTTGTCTGTACTCAGACAAGTTAAGCTTCCGAATGTGCTTGTTGGTTGTATGCTCTATATGTTGGGTCATGAGACCCATGTTTGTAATATCTCTCTCCTCGGAGCCTAATGAATAAATACTTGAGTTGTAGAGTTTTGTTGTGATGCCATGTTGTATTTGCACATATCAAGCAAATTGTGTGTATGATTGAAATGCTTGGTATGTGTGGGATCCGACAATCTAGTTGTTTATCCTTGGCAGCCTTTCTTATGGGGAAATGTAGTCTAGTGCTCCTCGAGCCATAGTAGTCCGCTACAGCCCGGTTCACCGGAGTCCTGCTAGCCCAGCACTACTGCTCAGGGCACTTGACTGGCCGGCATGTGATTCACTTCGTTCCTATGTCTGTACCTTCGGGAAAATGTCACGTGGTGACTCCCGGAGTCCTGCCTAGCCTACTACAGCCCGTGTTCCTCGGAGTCCTGTTAGCCCAGTGCTACAGCCCGGATTCACACACTGATGACCGACATGCTCGATGTGATTCATGTATGCCTGTCTCCATAGGTCTGTGCCGCTTTGGGTTCGCGACTAGCCTTGTCGGTCCGGGTTCTCTGTCATATGGATGCTAGCGACACTATCATATACATGAGCCAAAAGGCACAAACGGTCCCGGGCCATGGTAAGGTGACACCCGTGGGGATAATGTGCGTGAGGCCGCAATGTGATATGAGGTGTTACCGGCTAGATCGATGTGACTTGGAATCGGGGTCCTGACATTGAATCTGATCCGTTTTATGGCTATGAATCTGAAACTGTTGTGGCACATCTTACTAAGTTAAATGATATAGCCGCCCTGTTTACTAATGATGAGAGATCACGTTACTTTTATATACTCAAAATATTTCCGTTCTCATTAAAGGGTGATGCTAAGATATGGTTTAATTCTCTTGACCCTGGTTGTGTGCGTAGTCCCCAGGATATGATTTATTACTTCTCTGCTAAATATATCCCTGCTCATAAGAAACATGCTGCTTTGAGGGAAATATACAACTTCGTGCGAATTAAAGAAGAGAGTCTCCCACAAGCTTGGGGGAGGCTTCTCAAGTTACTTAATGCTTTGCTAGATCATCCTCTTAAGAAACCCGAAATACTTGATATCTTTTATAATGGACTAATCGATGCTTCTAGAGATTACCTGGATAGTTGTGCTAGTTCTCTTTTCAGGGAAAGAACACTGTATAAAGCTGAAATTCTATTGAATAATATGTTGACAAATGAAAATAATTGGGCACCTCCTGAGCCAGCTCCTGAGCCAACTCCAGCTCCAATTACTAAGCCTATTCTTAAACCAACTCTGAAGAAGAGAGGTGTTCTATTCCTCAGTCCCAAAGATATGAAAGAGGCAAAGAAATCTATGAAAGAAAAAGGTATTAAAGCTAAAGACGTTAAGAATTTACCTCTTATTGAAGAAATACATGGTCCTAATATACCGCCTGTTGAAGAAACATATGATCTAAATTCTTTATTTACTGAAGAACCTCCTGATCCCGATATCCCGACACAGGTAGTAAAGGTAAATTCTCTCTATAGATATGATAAAGCTGAAGTCCCTCCTACTAAAATTGCTAGTCAGTGCTTGGATGAGTTTGATAACTTTATGTTTAAGCAAGACGACTTTAATGCTTATTTTGGTAGACAATTAAAAGAAAATGCTTATATGATTAGACGCTTGGGTGATTATATGGCTAATATTAAAGGTGAACTTAAACTTGTTAGCAAACATGCTTCTATGGTTACCACTCAAGTAGAACAAGTACTTAAGGCTCAAAAAGAAGTGCTTGATGAAATGAATAGTAAGAAAAATGATTATGCTATTAGAGTGGCTACTAGAACTGGTAGAATGACTCAGGAACCTTTGTATCCTAAAGGCCACCCTAAGAGAATTGATCAAGACTCTCAAAGAAATAATATTGATGTTCCTAGTTCTTCTAAAAAGAAGAAGAAGAAAAATGATAGAACTGTGCAAACTTCTAGTGAACCTATTGCTAAACCACCTGATAATCCAAATGATATTTCTATGTCTGATGCTGAAACACAATCTGGTAATGAACATGAACCTAATAAAAATATTAATAATGATGTTCATGATGATGCTCAACCTAGTAATGATAATGATGTAGAAGTTGAACCTGCTGTTGATCTTGATAACCCACAATCAAAGAGTCAACGTTATGATAAAAGAGACTTTGTTGCTAGGAAACATGGTAAAGAAAGGGAATCTTGGGTTCAAAAACCCATGCCTTTTCCTCTGAAACCATCCAAGAAAAAGGATGATGAGGATTTTGAGCGCTTTGCTGAAATGATTAGGCCTATCTTTTTGTGTATGCGTTTAACTGATGTGCTTAAAACAAATCCTTATGCTAAATATACGAAGGATATCATTACTAATAAAAGAAAGATACCAGAAGCTGAAATTTCCACCATGCTTGCTAATTATACTTTTAAGGGTGGAATACCAAAGAAACTTGGAGATCCCGGAGTACCCACTATACCTTGCTCCATTAAAAGAAATTATATTAAAACTGCTTTATGTGATCTTGGAGCCGGTGTTAGTGTTATGCCTCTCTCTTTATATCGTAGACTTGACTTGAATAAGCTGACACCTACCGAAATATCTTTGCAAATGGCTGATAAATCAACTGTTATACCTGTCGGTATTTGTGAGGATGTGCCTGTTGTGGTTGCAAACGTTACTATTTTAACGGACTTTGTTATACTTGATATTCCCGAGGATGATAGTATGTCTATTATTCTTGGAAGACCTTTTCTTAATACTACAGGGGCTGTTATTGATTGAAACAAAGGCAATGTCACTTTTCATGTTAATGGTAATGAGCATACGGTACACTTTTCGAGGAAACAACCTCAAGTTCATAGTATCAACTCCATTGGAAAAATCCCATCGATTATAATTGGAGGTTTTGAATTTCCTCTTTCTACTGTCAAAAAGAAATATGATATTCTTATTATTGGGGATGTGCATATCCCCGTTGAGGTAACTTAGTGTTATTTGAAATTTCTCCGGTTTCATGATTATCGGAATGAGTTTGTTAACAAGACTTGATCAACCTTGTTAGTGGATTCTTTTTTATGAGCATGAGATGGATGAAACTAGAAGCACAACCTTCTATACCCCACTTTTACTTTCTGTTATTTATATTAAATAAAGTAAAAATAGTATTTTTTCTGTTTGTTTTCTGACTTATCCATGCAATATAAAAATATCCCGAAAATAAGTCCTCAGAATGCCATGCCAATTTAATATGATTTTTTCGGGAATATTTGAGGATTTACTGTACAAAAATTACCACGGGAGGAGCTGCCACCTGGCCATGAGGGTGGTGGGCGCCCCCCCCCCTCTAGGGCGCGCCCCCCTGCCTCGTGGGCCCATGGTGGCCCTCCTCCACTTATCCCAGCACCCATCTTCTTCCTCTGTCTCACACAAACCCGAAAAACCAACTCAAGCACGAGTTCCAGCCACTTTTGCTGTGATTTTTGATCTCCTTGCTCAAAGCACCTCTCGCAAAACTGCTTGGGGAGATTGTTCCTTGGTATGTGACTCCTCCATTGGTCCAATTAGTTTTTGTTCTAGTGCTTTATTTTTTGCAAATTTGTGCTGCATAGGTGACCATGTTCTTGAGCTTGCATGTCAAATTTATATGGTTCCAAGTAGTTCTAATGCTTGATATAGGCTCTAGGCACTTGTAGGAGTAGTTGCTATCAATATTATTGAAGTTGGTTTACTTTTGTTTAAAGTTACTAAAAAAATCAGAATTTTTCAGAGAAAAACAATATGCTTAGGAAGATGTTCCAAGGTGGTTCCTCCAAGAAGCAAGGACCCAGGATTGCTATGCGCGATGCTGACGAGGATCCACCAAGAGACGCTCCAGTAGGGCCTTGCGAATGGCCGTCGGAAAATTTTATGGACCGTGCGGGAATTGAAGAAGAATTCGAAGCATATTTGCGCAATGCCGGTCTTGAGGATTTTGAAGCTAACAAATGCCCCCAGTATCATGATCTCACAAGTTCATTTGTGAGGAGGTTTGAGTATTCATCTTCGCGTAATTCTCCTTCAGTCATGTTTGATCTCTATGACAAATCTTATACCATGGACTTAGAGGATTTCACTTCTGCTTACAAACTTCCATCATGGGGTAGTGTTAGGGATCCCCCTAAATCTGAATTTAGAAACTTTCTTGCTAGTATAACTGTGGGGGAATCTAGAGATATAACGCAGGCTACCATAGGGAGCATTCACTTTCCGGCTATACATTATTTTTCTCTCTTCATCGATAGATGCATAAATGCTAAGGATGAAGCATGTCACATGTGTGTCCCTGATGTTAGAATTCTTAAGAGTGCTGTGTTAGGGGACCAATCTTATCATATGGGAGCCATTGTAGCTCGTAGGTTGCATCATAATAGACATAATGGAGATTTCTTTGGAGGAATTTATGCAACCCGCTTAGCTCATTTTCTTGAGATAGACATTCATGAGGGTGATACGGAGTTGCCTCCTGCATATTTAGATTATGACTCTATGGCTTCGCACCAGTTTGTCGAGAGGCCTGAATCACCTCTCTTATATCGTTTAATTTTTTATAAACGATGTGTTTTCCGTATTACTCTCCCTGCTCCTGCCTTCTTTGATTCACAGACAAAAAGAAGATATGTTATTACAAGAGAGGAGGCAGAAGAGTACGAGAGGAGAGCGGAGGCAGCTCGACTCCATGCTGTAGCTCAGCAGGCGATAACCGATGCACATCAGTATGATCCCAACTATTCTTCCTCATCACAGTACGACCCCAATAACTATTATTATGGATATCTGCCAGGCCAGCCGTGGCCATAGACCAACTTAGGCCAAAAGCCTAAGCTTGGGGGAGTACGTAGTTCTCACCGACATTACATTTATGTCCACACACACTCATTGCTAGATGTCGGTGCTCATACTTTTTCACTGTAATATCCATGCTAGTTTATTTTCTTTTTCCTGCTTTCTTCTTGTGTGTTTGTTGAACCTCAAGAAAAACCAAAAAAAATAGCAGTAGTTTATTTTTCTGCTGTAGTAGTAATAATTAAAAAGAAAACCCAAAAATATTTCCCGTTCTTCTTTTGCTTGTTGGGAGCTTTCCCATGTAAATAGTTTTATTTCTTTTCTTTTCTTTGGGGGTCAGTAGGAGAAGACCATAATTAAATTGTTGAAGTGGCTCTTATATGCATTATTGTTGATTTAACCAAGAGCCCATATTGCCTTGTCTTCTCCTGTTTATTGAATGCTCACAGATTCCAGCTTAGCCCAATGCACGTACACTCTTATTATTATTCACACCGTTCGGTCGTGCAAGTGAAAGGCAATTATGATGATATATGATAGACTGACTGAGATGAGAAAAGCTAGTATGAACTCGACCTCCTTTGTTTTTGTAAATATGATGAGTCCCTCGTTCTTGATTCAGCTTATTATGAAATGACAATTAGAGATCGTAGTTGCTTGTGCCATGCTTGATAAGCTATGAGTTATAATGATTTACCTTGTGTGCCAACATGCTATTGAGATGGTTATGATGTGGTATGATGGGGTGGTATCCTCCTTCGAATGATTTAAGTGACTTGACTTGGCACATGTTCACGCACGTAGTTGAAACAAATCAACGTAGCCTTCACGATATTTATGTTCATGGTGGATTATATCCTACTCATGCTTGCATCCAATGTTTATTAATTTTAATGCATGTACATGGCTGTTGTCGCTCTCTAGTTGGTCGCTTCCCAGTCTTTTGCTAGCCTTCACTTGTACTAAGCAGGAATACTGCTTGTGCATCCAATCCCTTAAACCCTGAAGTTATTCCAAATGAGTCCACTATACCTTCCTATATGCGGTATCTACCTGCCGTTCCAAGTAAATTTGTATGTGCCAAACTCTAAACCTTCAAATAAGCATTCTGTTTTGTATGCTCGAATAGCTCATGTATCAACCAAGGTTGTCCTTATCTTCCGTGTTAGGCGGGTTATTCTCAAGAGGAGTGGACTCCGCTCCTCACTCACGAGAAAATGGCTGGTCACCGGGATGCCCAGTCCCATGCTTTATGCAAACTAAATCAAAATTAATTGCAAACAAAACTCCCCTTGGGACCTGATGTATGTTGGAGGCACTCGTTGTTTCGATCAAGCCATGGATTCATGCTTGTTGGTGGAGGGGGAGTATAAACTTTACCATTTTGTTTGGGAACCGCCTATAATGTGTTTAGCATGGAAGATATCACCATCTCTTAGTTGTTACATTGACAATGAAAGTATACCGCTCAAAATATAATTTATCTCTATTTCAACTAAGCTCTGGAACCTCTACAAATCCCTGCTTCCCTCTGCGAAGGGCCTACCCATTTACTTTTATGTTGAGTCATCACCCTCTTATTAAAAAGCACTAGCTAGAGAGCACAGCCGTCATTTGCATTCATCACTATTAATTTATATTGGGTATGACTACGATTGGATCTCTTTTACCATGAATTACAATGTCTAGTCAGTCGTTGATCTTTAAAGGTGCTCTGCATTTATGTTTTGCGGTCTTAGAAAGGGCTAGCGAGATACCATCTTGTTATATAATATTATGATTGCTTCGAGAAAGTGTTGTCATCCGAGATTTATTATTATGGCTTGCTAGTTGATTATGCTATTGATATGAGTAATTGTGAGACCTGAGAATTACTGCAAATGTGGTTAGTTATGATCTATGCTGAAAACTTGGATACTAGCTTGACATAGTTACAACAACAAGAGCAAACAGAGTTTGTAAAAGTTTTTCTTTCGTTCTTTCAGTTTGTCAACTGAATTGTTTGAGGACAAGCAAGGGTTTAAGCTTGGGGGAGTTGATACGTCTCCGTCGTATCTACTTTTCCAAACACTTTTGCCCTTGTTTTGGACTCTAACTTGTATGATTTGAATGGAACTAACCCGGACTGATGCTGTTTTCAGCAGAATTTCCATGGTGTTGTTTTATGTGCAGAAAACAAATATTCTCGAAATGACCTGAAACGTCACGAAACATCCTAGAAAAAATAATAAAAAATCCTCGCCAAAGATGAAGACCAGGGGGCCCACACCCTTCTCACGAGGGTGGGGGGCGCCCCCCCCCTAGGGCGCGCCCCCTACCTCGTGGGCCCGCTGGATGCCTCCGACGCCAACTCCAACTCTATATATTTGCTTTTGGAGAGAAAAAAAACAGAGAGAAGAAATCATCGCGTTTTACGATACGGAGCCGCCGCCAAGCCCTAAAACCTCTCGGGAGGGCTGATCTGGAGTCTGTTCGGGGCTCTGGAGAGGGGGATTTGTCGCCGTCGTCATCATCAACCATCCTCCATCACCAATTTCATGATGCTCACCGCCGTGCGTGAGTAATTCCATCATAGGCTTGCTGGACGGTGATGGGTTGGATGAGATTTATCATGTAATCAAGTTAGTTTTGTTAGGGTTTGATCCCTTGTATCCACTATGTTCTGAGATTGATGTTGCTATGACTTTGCTATGCTTAATGCTTGTCACTAGGGCCCGAGTGTCATGATTTCAGATCTGAACCTATTATGTTTTCATGAATATATGTGAGTTCTTGATCCTATCTTGCAAGTCTATAGTCACATACTATGTGTTATGATCCGGCAACCCCGAAGTGACAATAATCGGGACCACTCCCGGTGATGAACATAGTTTGAGGAGTTCATGTATTCACTATGTGCTAATGCTTTGTTTCGGTTCTCTATTAAAAGGAGGCCTTAATATCCCTTAGTTTCCAATAGGACCCCGCTGCCACGGGAGGGTAGGACAAAAGATGTCATACAAGTTCTTTTCCATAAGCACGTATGACTATATACGGAATACATGCCTACATTACATTGATGAATTGGAGCTAGTTCTGTGTCACCCTATGTTATGACTGTTACATGATGAACCGCATCCAGCATAATTATCCATCACTGATCCGGTGCCTACGAGTTTTCCATATACTGGTTTACGCTTATTTACTTTCCCGCTGCTACTGTTACAATCACTACAAAATACCAAAAACATTAGTTTTGCTGTCTTTACTTTTGTTGCCGCTACCACCACTATCATATTACTGTGCTACTAAACACTTTGCTGCAGATACTAAGTTTCCAGGTGTGGTTGAATTGACAACTCAGTTGCTAATACTTGAGAATATTCTTTGGCTCCCCTTGTGTCGAATCAATAAATTTGGGTTGAGTACTCTACCCTCGAAAGCTGTTGCGATCCCCTATACTTGTGGGTTATCACTGATCAAGAAGATTGGAATATTCATGGGAGACCCTACACCAGGAGAAGAAGACGAAGAACGCAAGGAGATTCGCCCGAAAGACTACATCATCATCGACGACACCGACTCGGACCCAGATGATAGCGATGATGACTATGTTGATGAAGCTGGAGCAGATATCATGGAGTCTGCAACTGAAGAATATTTCTAGTAGACCACCCCATCAGTAGTAGTATTCCACCATGTAAATAGAGTAGTCCGAGCACTTTTGCGATAGTTAGACTGATTGCATGCCCTTGTTTGATTGAATGAAGTGATTTTGTTTGCAATTGCCTCATGTGCATATGGGTAGTGTTTTCCCTCTAGACCCCCTTTTCTATTCTTAAATCTCACCTTTTCTAAACCCATCAGATGCCTCCAAGACGTGACAATGGATTTGCATTTTCACCGAAGCTCACTCAGTTGATCCAGCAGCAAAATACGTTGATGCAGTTGCTAGTCCAAAATCAGAATCAGGGGAACAACAACAACAACAACAACAACAACCCACCACCACCACCACATGTTGATCACTTAACCCGTTTTCTTAGGCTGAATCCGCCGGTGTTCTCCAGTAGCACCGAGCCGATAGTAGCAGATGATTGGCTCCGCAAGATTGGAAGGGAGTTAACCACTACAGGATGTACTGATGCTGAGAAGGTGCGCTTTGCCGCACATCAGTTGGATGGATCAGCGACATCATGGTGGGAGAATTACACCGTCACCTACCCTATAGCCACGGTGACATGGGATCAATTTCAACAGGCTTTCCGTACTGCGCATGTTTCAGCAGGAGCTATGGCCATGAAGAAGCGTGAGTTTTGCAGCTTGCGCCAAGGAGGACGAACATTTGGCCGGTATGTGGTTGACTTTAGTAAGCTAGCATGTTATGCCCCACATGACATAGCTACAGATGCAGCTAAGCAGGAGAAGTTTCTGGAAGGACTGAATGATGAGTTGAGCATGCAGTTGATGGTAGCAAGTTTCAACAACTACCAGGAGTTGGTAGATCGTGCTCTTATGATTGAAGGGAAGCAGCAGTAGATTGAGAACCGCAAGAGGAAGTATGGACAAGGGAAGTACAATTCAGGAGCTCAGCAGAAGCCACGTTTTACGCCTAGACCAGGAGGACATTTTCAGCATACCCATGGAGGAGGTAGCTCGCACAATCATAATGGCCCCAAGAATGGTAATGGGAATGGAGGAAGCAACGGCCAGAACCTTACCAACCCGTCAACCCCAGCTAAGAGAGACCTGAGCCAAGTCACTTGCTTTAAGTGTCAGAAGACTGGACATTATGCCAATGAATGTACTGAAGCGCGGAATGGAAGTAGCAATGGAAGCTCTGGGAAGAAGTCGAACCCTTTCAACAGGGGACAGGTGAACCACGTGAATGTGGAGGAGGTTGAAGACCAGCTGGATGCAGTAACCGGTAAGTTTTTGGTTAAGTCTTTTACTGCAATCGTTCTTTTTGATACTGGTGCATCGCATTCATAGATATCAAGGGGATTCGTGGATAAGTATAACCTACCCACGAAAGTTCTTAGAACACCTATGCTAGTAAGCTCACCAGGAGCGGAGTATATGGCTAGCCGAGGATGTTTTCAAGTGCCATTGAGTATAGGTAGGCATGTGTTTCCCTCGGATTTGATCATTTTGGAATCGCAAGGTTTGGATGTAATTCCGGGTATGGATTGGCTGTCGGTGTATGGAGGAAACATCGATTGCGCTAGTAAGTCGATTTTGCTTACCACCCCAGAAGGAAGAAGGATCAAGTATGTATCCCGGCATGTGCCGAAGAGGAACCAAGTAAATTCCTTATTAGGAGTTGTGCAGGAGGAAGTACTAGTGGTGAAGGATTTACCTGACGTATTTCCAGAGGAGTTGCTAGGCATGCCACTGGATAGAGATATTGAGTTTTTGATTGAGCTTTTGCCAGGCACAGGGCCAATATCTAAGAGACCATACAGGATGCCCACAAAGGATTTGGAGGAGATTAAGAAGCAGATTAAAGAGTTACTGGACAAAGGTTATATTCGCCCAAGCTCTTCGCCTTGGGGATCGCCAGTACTTTTAGTGGAGAAAAAGGATGGATCATTAAGGATGGTTGTTGATTATCGAGGATTGAATGAAGTAACAATCAAGAACAAGTACCCACTACCGATGATCAATGATCTATTTGATCGATTGCAAGGAGCTAAGGTATTTTCCAAGATCGATCTGCGATCAGGATACCATCAGTTGAAGATTCGAGAACAGGATATACCTAAGACGACTTTTACTACCAGGTATGGGTTGTATGAGTACACCGTTATGTCATTTGGTCTGACTAACGCACCTGCCTATTTTATGAAAATGATGAACAAAGTGTTTATGGAGTTTTTGGATAAGTTCGTCATAGTGTTCATTGATGATATTCTGGTTTACTTGAAGAATGAAGAGGAACATAAAGAACATTTGCGTTTGGTACTTGAGAAGCTCAGAGAACATCAGTTATATGCCAAGTTTAGCAAATGTGAGTTTTGGTTGAAGGAAGTTGGATTCCTCGGACACGTTATATCCGGAGAAGGTATAGCAGTAGATCCCACCAAGGTTGACACTGTGACAAATTGGGAAGCGCCAACAATAGTTGGAGAGATCCGGAGTTTTCTTGGACTCGCAGGATACTACCAGAGATTCATTGAAAATTTCTCGAAGATTGCGAAGCCTATGACGGAGTTGTTGAAGAAGGATACCAAGTTCAAATGGACTGAGGAATGTGAGGCCAGTTTCCAGGAGTTGAAGAAACGTTGGTTACATCACGAGTGTTGATTTTTCCGGATCAGAACAAGGATTATGAGTGGTATTGCGACGCTTCACATCGAGGACTTGGAGCAGTGCTTATGCAGGAGGGAAGAGTTGTTTCATATGCCTCACGATAGCTTAAACCTCATGAGTTGAACTATGCCACACATGATTTGGAGTTAGCAGCCGTAGTTCATGCATTAAAAACTTGGAGACATTTTCTCAATGGAAACCATTGTGAAGTCTACATGGATCACAAGAGTTTGAAGTATATTTTCACGCAGAAGGAGTTGAATCTCAGGCAAAGGAGATGGTTGGAGCTCATCAAGGATTACGATATGAGATTACATTATCATCCCGGGAAGGCTAACATAGTAGCTGACGCATTGAGCCATAAGAGCCATGTCAGCACCCTAATGACGGGAGATTTACCGAAGGAGTTAGCAGAGGATCTATGTTTGGAGATAGTTCTAAGAGGCTATGTAGCAGCATTGGAGATTCAGCCTACTTTGATGGATAAGATCAGAAAAGCTCAGAAGACTGACAAGGAGATTGCTTCTATTATAGAGAAAATGAGCAAAGGAAGAGCTAAAGGATTTCATGAGGATGAGCACGATACCTTATGGTTTGAAGACCGTGTTTATGTGCCCAATGACCCGGAGATCAGGAAGTTGATTCTACAAGAGGCCCATGATTCACCATATTCGATTCACCCAGGAAATACCAAGATGTATTTGGATTTGAAGGATACTTTCTGGTGGACCGGAATGAAGAAGGATATTGTGGAGTATGTAGCAGTTTGTGATGTATGTCAGAGAGTAAAGGCAGAGCATCAGAAGCCAGCGGGATTGTTACAGCCTTTGCCAATACCCGAATGGAAGTGGGATAAGCTAGACATGGATTTTATCTTAGGTTTGCCTAGAACTCGTTCAGGCTACGACTCGATTTGGGTTGTAGTCGATCATTTGACAAACGTAGCTCATTTCATCCCAGTGAAGACTATTTACACCAGTGCTAAGTTGGCAAAGATATACATGACCAGGATCGTATATCCGCATGGAGTTCCAAGGAGCATTGTATCAGATAGAGGAACCCATTTTACCTCAAAGTTCTGGAATCAGTTGCACGAAACTTTGGGTACCAGGCTAGAGTTCAGCACAGCTTTTCATCCACTGACAGATGGACAGACCAAGAGAGTCAATTAGATTTTGGAGGATATGCTAAGAGCTTGCGCGCTAGATTACAGATCTAGTTGGGACGATAATTTGCCATATGCAGAGTTCTCTTACAACAACAGTTATCAATCCAGCTTGAAGATGGCCCCTTTCGAAGCCTTGTACGAAAGGAGGTGCAGGACCCCATTGTCACGGGATGAAGTTGGAGACCGCCAGTTATTTGGACCGGATTTGATCAAGGCGTCTGAACAGAAAGTGAAATTGATTCGCGATAGGCTCAAGGTAGCCCAGTCCAGGCAGAAGAGCTACGCAGATTCTAAACGCAAGGAGATAGTTTACGAAGTCGGAGACCGGGTTTATCTTCGAGTATCTCCACTTCGAGGAGTTAAGCGCTTTGGAGTTAAGGGAAAGTTAGCGCCACATTTTGTAGGACCATATAAGGTTTTGGAGCGTATGGGAGAAGTAGCCTACAAGTTGGAATTGCCCGAAGGATTGTCAGGAGTTCACGATGTATTCCACGTTTCCCAGTTAAAGAAGTGCCACACAGAGATGGTTGATATACCGCTGAGAGATACAGTGCCGCTGGAAGCGATTCAGTTGGACAGTGATTTGACCTATAAGGAGAAACCAGTCAAGATTCTTGAGTATGCCAGCCGAGTCACCCGCAGCAAGGTTATCAAGTTTTGCAAAGTTCAATGGAGCCACCACACCGAGGATGAAGCCACCTGGAAATGAGAGGAAGATTTGCTGAAGGACCACCCTCACCTATTTTCTAGCCAACCTGAATCTCTAGGGCGAGATTCATCTTAAGGGGGGTAGGTTTGTAACATCCCAAATTTTCAATTTGGAATGTTATACATTAGATCATCACTGCATATCATATTTTTATTTGCTTCTGGCTTGATGCTAGAAAGTCTACGCAACTCAAGGACCCTCGGAGAGAGTTGGGGATTTCATGATTTTCATATTTGAGTTTTCTCAAAATTTGAAAATAGGATCATTTGATTTTATTTATTTTGTCTTCAATTATTTCTATTACAAAAATATGAAAGAGGGAATAAAATGACTTTCCCAAAATAAAGAAATATTGAGGATTTAATAATAAAATCAAATAAGATTTTATTTTGGAGTTATTTGCTATTTTATTTGAATTTAGGAAAAATGCGCGTTTTTCAAAATTGCATTTAGGCCCCAAATAAATGTTCATCCTGTTCGGCTTGATTTTAGAAGCCGGGGAAAATTAATTTCAGGATTTCTGGAGTCCGTTTAGCATTTCTTTTATTTGTTTTTTGCGCGTAATTATTTTAAAAAACGAAACCGACTTTGGGCCGTGTTCGGCCAGGACTCCGTCCGGCCGGCCTTTATAAGCCGGGGAGCCCAGCCCGGAACGTCCCAAACCCTAGCTGCCCGATCCCGCCGCCCTAGCGCCGCCGCCGACGCCGCTAGTCGCTGCCGCCGCCCTGCCGCGCCACCACTGGAGCCCCGCCGCCGCCGCTGACGCTGCCGCCCGCCGCCGAGGTTGACCCCGCCGCTGCCGCTGGTTTTCCCTAGAAAACCGTTCGGTTTTCGCCGGTTCTTCGCTCGGTTTTTTTAGATCCATTTTTTTATTAGATCGGTTTTTTCCGGTTAGTTTATTTAGCGAGCGTTCGCTCGTTCGTTCGTTTTAACGAACGCGTTCATCATTTAGTTCCAGATAACGAACGCTCGTTCATTAATCTGTTCGTCGTTTTTCTTTTTCTCGGATTTTCCGCGATTATTTCTAATCGCGATTTTTGATCCGATTTTCGTTCTAGTATAACTTTTCGCTCGTTTATCGGAATCAGGCGATTCAAGCGCCTGGAGTTTCGTCTCGAAACCCTCTTTCCGTTTAACCAACTCAAACAAGTTTTTGCTTCTGTAAAATTTGACCTAGATCCATAATAGTAAACGAAGTTTGTTTCTTTCTCGTTTGACTTCGTTGCTTCGATCGATTTGATTCTTTTTGCCAACCAGAGTTCTTAAGTTGAACTTTTTGCTTAGTTCTCTTATTTGAGTTTTACCTGTGCATTAGATGAGTACTTATTGTGTTCTTGTTTGTTTGCGACAGAGTACCCAGAGTGCGCTGCTTGCTACTTCGAATCTCTAGGTTTCGTGGATCATCAATAAGGCAAGTAACACTTTGATCATACCTCCTACTACCCAGTTTTTATTGCATTAGATCAATCCTCAAACATTGCATGATTAGGATCTAATTAAATTGTGGGTTGGGAAGTGGATGAGGTAGTACCTATTCACCTGTTTATTATCAAACCTTTAGGAGTTACTTCTACGTTGCTTATATTGCTATGATATGCTCGTAGACGTGGATTAGGTTTGAGTGTATCCATGACAGTTGTGAGATTGATAAATTAATGGTTTATTTAAGATGGCAATTTAAACACACATCTGGGTGGATTGAGGCACCTGGGTATTCCAGCGATTGCCTGTTTTTCTTTATGGACCGCCACCCATGCTCAAAGGGATCATGAGATCATTCATACTAGAAACTTCTGTGTGCAGCCGCAAGCTACTATGGGCTCTAGCATAGTTGATTAAGTCATGCGAACTCTTGCAGTGGTAGACTAGTAGATGTAGGGGAAAGTAGGTGTAACGGTCTACCCGTTCGTAAGGTGCTAGCGCTTTTGAAAGACTATGTCTCGGTCATCCATTTCTCAAACACCATATAGTGCGAGAATCCCAAAGGAGGAGATCGAGTCTTGTGGGGAAAAGTGCGCAAACCTCTACAGAGTGTATAAACTAATCATGGTTAGCCGTGTCCCCGGTTATGGACAACTTGAGTATCTGGTACTTGGATTATCATATGAATCTCGTCATGTTACTCTAATTAATATTGTTGGGTTTTAAATGATGATGCTTAATTGGGATTGAGAGGGTGTCTACACTCTCAATGTTTAACAACTACCATGATAGTTAAATAAAATTTATTCCTTTGCAATAGGGAAAAATTGGCTTTACGCAAAAAATGTAACCATAAAGCTTTCCACCAGCCAAATATGCATGTAGTATAGTCTTATTCTTTCATTACTCTCTATGTGTTACATTGCCAGCATATTCCATGTGCTGACCCGTTTCGGGCTGCAACGTTCATGTTGCAGACTTTTCAGACGACAAGTAAGGTGCCTTTAGGTCGTGGTTCTATACTCAGTGATGCCGTTGGAGTTGATGGACTCAGTTATCTTCCAAGCCTTCCGCTGTTATCATTATTAGATGGCCTTAAGCCATATTTATTGTAATAAGTTCTCTTTTGAGACATCCAATGTAATAAGTGTGTGATTGCTACTCTGTTATAAATCCTTCAACTACTGTGCGTGTCAGCATTACTAATCCAAGGATGACACTAAAGCACAGAGATCATACTGGTTGAGGTCTGGTCGCTACATGACTAAAGTCGGGTTGGCTCGTTGAGTACTCACAAGTGATTCTGATGTGGGGGCTGAAGGGGCAGGTGGCTCCATCCAGGTAGTGGTGGGCCTGAGTTCCCGACAGCCCCCAACTGTTACTTTGTGGCGGAGCGACAGGGCAGGTTGAGACCACCTAGGAGAGAGGTGGGCCTGGCTCTGGTCGGCGTTCGCGGATACTTCAATTAACACGCTTAACGAGATCTTGGTATTTGATCTGAGTCTGGCCACTGGCCTATACCCACTAACCAACTACGCGGGAACAGTTATGGGTACTCGACGTCGTGGTATCATCCGAAGCCTTCGTGACATCAGCGACTGGGCGGCGCATGACGATTTGGACTAGAACGCCTGCTCTTGTATAAGGGAGGCTAGGTCTGCTCGCCGGCCACGTTCGCAACGTGCAGGTGTGCAATGGGCGATGGGCCCAGACCCCTGTGCCATAGGATTTAGACCGGCGTGCTGACCTCTCTGTTGTGCCTAGGTAGGGCTGCGGCGTGTTGATCTTCCGAGGTCGGGCATGACCCAGAAAAGTGTGTCCGGCCAAAGGGGATCGAGCGTGTTGGGAAATGTGGTGCACCCCTGCAGGGAAGTTAATCTATTCGAATAGCCGTGATCTTCGGTAATAGGACGACTTGGAGTTGTACCTTGACCTTATGACAACTAGAACCGAATACTTAATAAAATACACCCTTCCAAGTGCCAGATACAACCGGTGATCGCTCTCTCACAGGGCGATGAGGGGAGGATCATCGGTTAGGATTATGCTATCCGATGTTACTTGGTGAACTTACCATCTACTCTCTTCTTCTGCTGCAAGATGGAGGTTACCAGAAGCGTAGTCTTCGAAAGACTAGCCATCCCCCTCTTATTCTGGCATTCTGCAGTTCAGTCCACATATGTTACCCTTATTCCATTTGATACTAATGCATACATATGTAGTGTAGCTCCTTGCTTGCGAGTACTTTGGATGAGTACTCACGGTTGCTTTGTTCCCCCTTTTCCCCCCTTCCTATACCCGATTGCTGCGACCAGACGATGGAGTTCAGGAGCGAGACGCCACCGTTGACGACGACTCCTACTACACTAGAGGTGTCTACTACTACGTGCAGCCCGCCGACGACGACCAGGAGTAGCTTAGGAGGATCCCAGGCAGGAGGCCTGTGCCTCTTTTGATCTGTATCCCAGTTTGTGCTAGCCTTCTTAAGGCAATCTTGTTTAACTTATGTCTATACTCAGATATTATTGCTTCCGCTGACTCGTCTATGATCGAGCTCTTGTATTCGAGCCCTCGAGGCCCCTGGCTTGTAATATGATGCTTGTATGACTTATTTTATTTGTAGAGTTGTGTTGTGATATCTTCCCGTGAGTCCCTGATCTTGATCGTACACATTTGCGTGTATGATTAGTGTACGGTCAAATCGAGGGCGTCACAGCCTCCCTCCGCTCACGCCCGTCGCCGGTGACCGGATCTCACCGGAGGTCGCGACCCCGCCGCGCCGGAGCTCCCTCGACCCCGTGCCACCGGGCCAGTCGCCGCTCCCTGCTCCCCTTCTCCCGTGCTCTCTCTCCCTCCCTGATGCAGCCTCGCCTCCCCGCCGTTTGCAGATCCGCCGCTCATCACCGGAGATGGCCTAGCCACCGTTGCCGCGCTCGTCGCCGGCCCCCTCGCCCTCCATCGCCGTCGGATCCGGGACCCCCTCGCCTGGATCTGCCCGTTCCCTACCTCGCCGGCCGCGTGCGTCGTCATTTCCCCATGTGTCACCCTCGCCGGAGCTGCGCTATGCCGCCGCCGTCGTCCTGCTTCGAGGAGACGAGCTTCGAGCCCGCTCGCGTTGACTCCCGCGTGGGCCGGATTTCTCTCTGCCGGCCCAACCGCTCCCTTGTGCCGCGCAAGGCCCAGCGCCGCTTGCCTCCTCTGCCAAGCCAGGCCGAGGCCCATGGTGAGGCCACCCCAACGCCCGTCCTTTTTTTCCTTTGTTGGGCTTCCTATCCAGATTCAGCCCATGTCACGTTTTTTTCATTCTACGATTTGTCCATTATCCAGAGTTAACTGTTTTGCAGAAAACACCCTAGTCTTCATGCATATAATAACTCATTAACCGAGCATCGTATTAAAATGATTTATATATGTAACTTGACTAGAATTTCATCTAGTTTCATAATATCCAACTTTCATGCATGTTGACATGTTTAAAATGTTGTTTGGTTAAATTTGCTCCTATGCCATGTTAAAATCCTTTATTTCATAACTAAATAATCATAGCTCCAAACCTAACAAACTTTATATGTAAATGGGGTAGAAAAATGCATAGATTATCATGGTGACCTTACTTTGCATGTTTAACAACTCTAAAATATGGTTTAGGGCAGAACAATACCAAACCTAAAATATGCACATGAGGAGTTTCCGGACTTGTTGTTTGTTGTTCCGGCCTCATTTAAACTTGCCTAGATAGGTAGTTTTCATATGCTTCACCTCTTGTCATGCTAACCAACATTTAATATTGTTGAGTACATAAATGGGAGAGAACTAAATATTTGATGTGGTGTTTCGTCAATATACAACTCGTTGCATATTGAGCTCCACGTAATTTGTAGTGTTGTTTGTTGCACTTTGCCATGCCATGCCTCATTAAACCGGACATGCATCATACTTGGTTGTGCATCATGCCATGTTTATGTGATGGTTGTTTACCATGTTGTTTTCTTCTTTCCGGTATTGCTTCTTCGGGTTAGTTCCGATAATGTCGCGTTTGTGAGGATCCGTTCGACTATGTCTGTTTGTCTTCTTCATGGACTCGTTCTTCTTCCTTGCGGGATCTCAGGCAAGATGACCATACCCTCGAAATCACTTATATCTTTGCTTGCTAGTTGCTCGCTCTATTGCTATGCTGCGATACCTACCACTTGCTTTATCATGCCTCACATTTTGCCATGTCAAGCCTCTAACCACCTTTCCTAGCAAACCGTTGTTTGGCTATTGTTACCGCTTTGCTCAGCCCCTCTTATAGTGTTGCTAGTTGCAAGTGAAGATGAAGTTTGTTCCTTGTTGGAACATGGTTATTGTTGGGATATCACAATATCTCTTATTTTAATTAATGCATCTATATACTTGGTAAAGGGTGGAAGGCTCGACCTTATGCCTGGTGTTTTGTTCCACACTTGCCACCCTAGTTTCCGTCATATCGGTGTTATGTTCCTTGATTTTGCGTTCCTTACGCGGTTGGGTTATAATGGGAACCCCTTGACAGTTCACCTTGAATAAAACTCCTCCAGCAAGGCCCAACCTTGGTTTTACCATTTGCCACCTAAACCTTTTTCCCTTGGGTTCTGCAGACTCAAGGGTCATCTTTATTTTAAACCCCCGGGCCAGTGCTCCTCTAAGTGTTGGTCCAAACTAGATCACCGTGCAGGGCCATCCCTTAGCAACTTGGGTTATGTTGGTTCCTGTACGCTGAGCTTATCTGGTGTGCCCTGAGAACGAGATATGTGCAACTCCTATCGGGATTTGTCAGCACAACGGGTGGTCTTGCTGGTCTTGTTTTACCATTACCGAAATGTCTTGTAACTGGGATTCCGAGTCTGATCGGGTCGCCCTAGGAGAAGGAATATCCTTCGTTGACCGTGAGATCTTGTGATGGGCTAAGTTGGGACACCCCTGCAGGGTTTGAACTTTCGAAAGCCGTGCCCGCAGTTATGGGCAGATGGGAATTTGTTAATGTCTGGTTGTAGAGAACTTGACCCTTAACTTAATTTAAAATGAATCAACCGCGTGTGTAGCCATGATGGTCTCTTCTCGGCGGAGTCCGGGAAGTGAACACGGTTCTTGTGTAATGCTTGAACGTAAGTAGTTTCAGGATCACTTCTAGTTCATGACTGTTGCATTGCTTCTCTTCTCGCTCTTATTTGCGTATGTTAGCCACCATATATGCTAGCGCTTGCTGCAGCTCCACCTCACTACCCTTTCCTACCTTTAAGCTTAAATAGTCTTGATCGCGAGGGTGTGAGATTGCTGAGTCTCCGTGGCTCACAGATACTTCCAAACAGTTTCAGGTGCCGATGATACTAGTGCAGGTGACGCAATCCAGCTCAAGTGGGAGCTCGATGAAGATCTTGACCGTTGTCTTGTTTCATTTCCTGTTGATCGGTAGTGGAGCCTAGTCGGGACGATCGAGGATCTAGCATTTGGGGTTTTCTTCTTTTATTTTATTTTGGTTCCTTAGTCGGACCTTGATTGTATTCTGGTTGATGTATGTTTAACTTGTATTTGTGTGAAGTGGCGACTGTAAGCCATCTCTTTATCCCTTTTTATTTCAGTACATGGGATGTGTAAAGATTACCCCTCTTGCAACATGCCTACTATGCGGTTATGCCTCTAAGTCGTGCTCCGACACGTGGGAGATATAGCCGCATCGTGGGTGTTACAAGTTGGTAATCAGAGCCTTTCCCGACTTAGGAGCCCCCTGCTTGATCAATCGCTGGAGCCTTCCCCGACTTAGGAGCCCCCTGCTTGATCGAATCGCTAGCGTTGTTGAGTCTAGAACAAAATGTTTTGAGTCTTAGGATTATATATATCGGAGAGTAGGATTCTTTTTACTCCTCAGTCCCTTCGTCGCTCTGGTGAGGCCTCCTGACGTAGAGTTTTGACTCTTCTCTCCTCAAATTTCACGTTTTTTTAGGATCACGCGGGTATCTTGGAATCATTCCGATGGTTTTGTGACGAGAACATTGTTCTTCGTGCCTCCTGACATTTAGGGGTTGTGGCAGTGTCCCGGGGAGTTGAGCTCTAAGGTGTTGTCGTCACAATTTTATCGTTGCAGTTCTGGAATACCTGAGTTTCGCCGACATTGAAAATCTCTTTTATGCAGTTGTTGGTGTGATAACCTCGACGCCACCCAGTACTGGGGCGAGAGTTCGGGAGTATTGCCATGATGTCTACTACACAACCTTCTTCTTGTAGACGTTGTTGGGCCTCCAAGTGCAGAGGTTTGTAGGACAGTAGCAAATTTCCCTCAAGTGGATGACCTAAGGTTTATCAATCCATAGGAGGCGTAGGATGAAGATGGTCTCTCTCAAGCAACCCTGCAACCAAATAACAAAGAATCTCTTGTGTCCCCAACACACCCAATACAATGGTAAATTGTATAGGTGCACTAGTTCGGCGAAGAGATGGTGATACAAGTGGTATATGGATAGTAGATAATAGTTTTTGTAATCTGAAAATATAAAAACAGCAAGGTAGCATAAACGGTATTGCAATGATAGGAAACAAGGCCTAGGGTTCATACTTTCACTAGTGCAAGTCCTCTCAACAATAATAACATAATTGGATCACATAACTATCCCTCAACATGCAACAAAGAGTCACTCCAAAGTCACTAATAGCGGAGAACAAACGAAGAGATTATGGTAGGGTACGAAACCACCTCAAAGTTATTCTTTCCAATCAATCCATTGGGCTATTCCTATAAGTGTCACAAACATCCCTAGAGTTCATACTAGAATAACACCTTAAGACACAAATCAACCAAAACCCTAATGTCACCTAGATACTCCAATGTCACCTCAAGTATCCGTGGGTATGATTATATGATATGCATCACACAATCTCAGATTCATCTATTCAACCAACACATAGAACCTCAAAGAGTGCCCCAAAGTTCCTACCGGAGAATCACGATGAAAACGTGTGCCAACCCCTATGCATAGGTTCATGGGCGGAACCCGCAAGTTGATCACCAAAACATACATCAAGTGAATCACGTGGTATCCCATTGTCACCACAGATACGCATGGCAAGACATACATCAAGTGCTCTCAAATCTTTAAAGACTCAATCTGATAAGATAACTTCAAAGGGGAAACTCAATCCATTACAAGAGAGTAGAGGGGGGACAAAACATCATAGGATCCAACTATAATAGCAAAGCTCGTGATACATCAAGATCATATCACCTCAAGAACACGAGAGAGAGAGAGAGAGAGAGAGAGAGATCAAACACATAGCTACTGGTACATACCCTCAGCCCCAAGGGAGAACTACTCCCTCCTCGTCATGGAGAGCACCGGGATGATGAAGATGGCCACCGGAGAAGGATTCCCCCTCCGACAGGGTGCCGGAACGGGTCAAGATTGGCTTTCGGTGGCTACGGAGGCTTCTGGCGGCGGAACTCCCGATCTATTGTGCTCCCGGATGTTTTTAGGGTATATGGAGATATATAGGCGGAAGAAGTACGTCAGGGGAGCCACGAGGGGCCCATGAGGGTGGAGGGCGCGCCCTAGGGGGTAGGCGCGCCCCCTACCTCGTGGCTCCCTCATTTCTTTCCTGACGTGCACTCCAAGTCTATCATGTTGCTTTCCTCCTAAATATAAGTTCCGTGAAGTTTTAGGTCAATTGGACTCCATTTGGTTTACCTTTTCTGCGATATTATAAAACAAGGTAAAAGCAAAAACTGGCACTGGGCTCTGGGTTAATAGGTTAGTCCCAAAAATCATATAAAATAGCATATAAATGCATATAAAACATCCAAGGTTGATAATATAATAGCATGGAACAATCAAAAATTATAGATACGTTGGAGACGTATCAGCATCCCCAAGCTTAATTCCTACTCGTCCTCGAGTAGGTAAATGATAAAAACAGAATTTTTAATGTGGAATGCTACCTAACATATTTATCCATGTAGTTCTCTTTATTGTGGCAACAATATTCAGATCCATAAGATTCAAGACAAAAGTTTAATATTGACATAAAAATAATAATACTTCAAGCATACTAACAAAGTAATCATGTCTTCTCAAAATAACATGGCCAAATAAAGCTATCCCTACAAAATCATATAGTCTGTCTATGCTCCATCTTCACCACACAACACATTTAAATCATGCACAACCCCGATGACAAGCCAAGCAATTGTTTCATACTTTTGATGTTCTCAAACTTTTTCAATCTTCACGCAATACATAAGCGTGAGCCATGGACATAGCACTATAGGTGGAATAGAATGGTGGTTGTGGAGAAGATAAAAAGGAGAAGATAGTCTCACATCAACTAGGCATATCAACGGGCTATGGAGATGCCCATCAATAGATATCAATGTGAGTGAGTAGGGATTACCATGCAACGGATGCACTAGAGCTATAAATGTATGAAAGCTCAACAAAAGAAACTAGTGGGTGTGCATCCAACTCGCTTGCTCACGAAGACCTAGGGCATTTTGAGGAAGCCCATCATTGGAATATACAAGCCAAGTTCTATAATGAAAGATTCCCGCTAGTATATGAAAGTGACATCATAGGAGACTCTCTATCATGAAGATCATGGTGCAACTTTGAAGCACAAGTGTGGTAAAAGGATAGTAGCATTGCCCCTTCTCTCTTTTTCTCTCATTTTTTTTATTTGGGCCTTCACTTTTTTATGGCCTCTTTTTTTATTTGGGCTTCTTTGGACTCTTTTATTTATTTATTTTCGTCCGGAGTCTCATCCCGACTTGTGGGGGAATCATAGTCTCCATCATCCTTTCCTCACTGGGACAATGCTCTAATAATGATGATCATCACACTTTTATTTACTTACAACTCAAGAATTAC
Source organism: Triticum dicoccoides (assembly GCF_002162155.2). NCBI lineage: Eukaryota > Viridiplantae > Streptophyta > Magnoliopsida > Poales > Poaceae > Triticum > Triticum dicoccoides. The sequence goes on along the minus strand of NC_041392.1, from coordinate 521,433,543 downwards.
AACTCGATACTTAGAACAAGATATGACTCTATATGAATGCCTCCGGCGGTGTACCGGGATGTGCAATGATGCTTGAGTGACATGTATGAAAGAATTATGAACGGTGGCTTTGCCACAAATACGATGTCAACTACATGATCATGCATAGCAATATGACAATGATGAAGCGTGTCATAATAAACGAAATGGTGGAAAGTTGCATGGCAATATATCTCGGAATGGCTATGGAAATGCCATGATAGGTAGGTATGGTGGCTGTTTTGAGGAAGGTATATGGTGGGTTTATGATACCGGCGAAAGGTGCACGGTATTAGAGAGGCTAGCAATGGTGGAAGGGTGAGAGTGCGTATAATCCATGGACTCAACATTAGTCATAAAGAACTCACATAATTATTGCAAAAATCTATTAGTTATCGAAACAAAGTACTATGTGCATGCTCCTAGGGGGATAGATTGGTAGGAAAAGACCATCGCTCATCCCCGACCGCCACTCATAAGGAAGGCAATCAATAAACAAATCATGCTCCGACTTCATCACATAACGGTTCACCATACGTGCATGCTACGAGAATCACAAACTTTAACACAAGTATATCTCAAATTCACAACTACTCAACTAGCATGACTCTAATATCACCATCTCCATATCTCAAAACAATTATCAAGTATCAAACTTCTCATAGTATTCAATGCACTTTATATGAAAGTTTTTATTATATCCCTCTTGGATGCCCATCATATTAGGACTAATTTCATAACCAAAGAAAATTACCATGCTGTTCTAAATACTCTCAAAATAATATAAGTGAAGCATGAGAGTTCATCTATTTCTTCAAAATAAAACCACCACCGTGCTCTAAAAAGATATAAGTGAAGCACTAGAGCAACAACAAACTACTCCGAAAGATATAAGTGAAGATCAATGAGTAGTTGAATAATTATGCAACTATGTGAAGACTCTCTAACATTTAAGAATTCCATATCTTGGTATTTTATTCAAACATTAAGCAAAACAAAGTAAAATAAAATGACGCTCCAAGCAAAACACATATCATGTGGTGAATAAAAATATAGCTCCAAGTAAAGTTACCGATGAACGAAGACGAAAGAGGGGATGCCTTCCGGGGCATCCCCAAGCTTAGGCTCTTGGTTGTCCTTGAATATTACCTTGGGGTGCCTTGGGCATCCCCAAGCTTAGGCTCTTTGAAAGTGCGTTATATCAACTAGAGGGGGGTGAGTAGGCGATTTTTATGAAACTCTTCAAAACGTGGGAGTTATGGAGACAAATGATAGAAATAAACCTAATACCCTGCAGCGGAAGGTAGACTACACTAGGCAAGCCCTAGTCAAGTATTCAATAGAGTGAAAGCACAATGACTAATAGCAGCAATGTAGTAAGGATCAGGTAGGAAGATATTGTGAAGCCAGACAGAACACGCAGTCACTCAGTGAAGACAAAAGATAGTGCAAACATACAATGTCTTCACAAGGAGTAACAGTAAGTAAAGGGAAGGGAAGATGAAACCAGTGACTCGTTGAAGACAATGATTTGTTGGACCAGTTCCAGTTGCTGTGACAACTGTACGTCTGGTTGGGGCGGCTAGGTATTTAAACCTTAGGACACACAGTCCCGGACACCCAGTCCTGAACACGCAGCTCAGGACACCCAGTCCTCACCGTATTCCCCTTGAGCTAAGGTCACACAGACCTCGCCCAATCACTCTAGTAAGTCTTCAAGGTAGACTCCCAAACCTTCACAGACTTTGTTCACCGGCAATCCACAATGTCTCTTGGATGCTCAGAACGCGACGCCTAACCGGCTGGAGGATGCACAGTCCTCAAGTGTAATAAGTCTTCAGATCACACAGACAAGAAGACTTAAGTGATGCCCAATTCTCTTTGGCTCTGGGTGGTTAGGGCTTTATCCTCGCAAGGAATTCTCTCTCAAAGGCTTCGAGGTGGGTTGCTCTCAAACGACAAAAGCCGTACTCTCAATCTAAGCAGCCAACCGTTTATGGTTGTAGGGGGTGGGCTATTTATAGCCACTTGGCAACCCGACCTGATTTGTTCGAAATGACCCTGGGTCACTAAGGAACTGACACGTGTTCCAACGGTCAGATTTCAAACTCACACGGCAACTTTACTTGGGCTACAAGCAAAGCTGACTTGTCCGACTCTGGACAAGATTCGCTCTCATAGTCTTCACTCGAAGACATAGGTTTTTTGGTTAGGCATCACTTCAGTCATTCTGACTGGTTCTCTTGGACCCCACTTAACAGTACGGTGGTTCCTATGACTCAACACAAAAGAAAAAGAACTACGAAAGATCTAAGTCTTCGAGCTCCATAGGCTTCATGTGGTGTCTTCTCTTGTCATAGTCTTCAATGTGAATATCTTCATATACCACCTTTGACTTCAATGTCTTCATCCATTTTTAGGGGTCATCTCTGGTAGGAAAACCGAATCAATGAGGGACTTCTACCTGTGTTATCCTGCAATTCTCACAAACACATTAGTCCCTCAACTAGGTTTGTCGTCAATACTCCAAAACCAACTAGGGGTGGCACTAGATGCACTTACAATCTCCCCCTTTTTGGTGATTGATGACAAACTAGTTGAAGTTTTCAACGGGGAATATTATCTGTGAAATTGTAAAGGATAAGGAATTGTCTTCATAAGTTGCAAGGGCTCGCCCTGAAGATGTGCATATAAGTAATTTGCTTTTGGAATGCAAATGCACATGGTAGGTTGTACTTGTGGAGATCCACTTCAACTTATGATGACAATCCACTATGCATGTGAAAGTATATGAAGATAATGACAATGCATGATGGAAAATGGACGTCTGCAGAATGATCTAAGTGCGGAATTTATCGTCGCACATGCGGAATTTATCATCGCAAAACAAAGTGGCAGATAAGTAGCAGACGACCATCGAGTTTAAGTGTTACAACTCAAAGAACCAAATGTAGCAAAACGAGAGTTGTAAGCACGAAGCAAAATATAAAGCACCCGCCCATATGGACCCGCTTGAAGACTATCAACCTCATATGCTTCTCCCCCTTTTGTCAGTAAGGACCAAAAAGGTTTGAAGACATAGAGTATCTACTCGTTCCTATGCGGAGTAGGTGAAGTAGCAGGGTCGTTTGTGGTGTTTGGCGGTGCTGAAGAGCTTGGAGCAGAGTTGACGCGTGCTGAAGGAGGTGGTGGTGAAGTAGCATCATCTTCATCTTCGATAACTCTGGCAGTCACTGTTGCAGCAGATGAAGAGAACTCAGAGTCTTCAAGGGGTGGAGTCCCTAGCAGCACAGCTCTTCGAGGAGGTGTGGAGTCAAACTTGAATCGCTCAGTGAAGCCATCCTCTTGGAGATCATCTTCGGAACACATCATCATTAGCCCTTTCCATGTGCGGCGACAGGTTTCATGGGCAACGAAAGCATTCTTGGTGGCAAGATTGCGAATGCGATTAACTTCCACCAAGAGGCTTTTCATCTGACGCTTCAGCCAGTCATGATGCCTATCCTGTTTCTAATGAAGAGCCACAAGAAGCTCTCGGTCGTTGAGAACACGAGTGCGCTTCTTGGGTCTTGGAGCAGTTGTACTATCAGTGGCTTCAGTAGACGCAGGGTGTGGTGCACGTGTAGTGCCAGCCAAAGGATACACCCGAGTGACTGCTTCAACTCCTTCAATGTTCTATGAGAAACTCTGATGATCTGCATTCTGAAGACTTAGAGGTTCCTTTGCAGGCTCAGGATAGATGGCTTCAGTAGAGATATCCACATCAGGCAGAAAAATCCTATGATTGCGAGCAGATGGCTGATATGAGATATCGGAGTGAAGTTTAATTAGCCGCATTACCCATGGGGCGTAGAATTTCAATCCAAACAGATCAGAGCCTGATGCAGCAAGTTGGCGAATGAATAAGTCCTGTGCATTGAAGCATTTTCCATGAAGAATATAGAAGACCAAAGTCTTCATTGCACTCGCAAGCTTGGCATTTGGAGAGTGCCCTTTGATGGGCCAGAGAGTTCGCCTGATGATGTGATAGATGGTTCTTGGCAGATACTCAAGGTCTTCAACAAAGAACTCTGTTGGATAAGCAGCATCTTGGGGCAATGGCTTCATCATGCTGAGCATCTGACTCATATCAGGTTCCGACCTCTTAAAGATGCTCTCAATAGCTTCACTATGCAGCTGACAGCCATGCTCGTAGAGATCGCCAGGAGTGGGTAAACCAGTGAGCTCAATGATGTCAAATGCATTGGCTTCGTGATGAACGTTTCCGGTCATCCACCCCAGGACCCAAGTCTTCGGATCTCTGTTGTACTCGCGGATGTGAAGTGTGTCATAGAATTGGAGCAGCAGCTCTTCATTCCAATGCTCTTGGTCAATAACGAACGGCAGCAGTCCAACTTCCTTCAAGAAATCCAAAGCTTCTTCCAGACAGGGCAGACCAGCTATGGCTTCAATGTCAAGGCACTTGTGTGGGAAGATGCGACCTTGGTTATAAAGAATGCAAGAGTAATAGCTTCACTGAGGATAGCTCCAGAACCGATCAGACGATATCCTTTCCCTTGAGTAGGGGTTCCTGGAGCTATCGAAGAATGTGTTGTCTGCCCTGAAGCCATTGATATTGAAGGAGTCAGGTGCTGATGCAGGACCTCAGAACCTTGGCAATCTTGGGATTGGCTTCTGTACCTGAGTCCTGTGCTCAACATGATAGTCGAACTGAGGACCGGCAGTAGACTCAGGAACAGAAATGACGGGATCAGTGGCTTCGCTGTCTTCTTCTTCCGTTGGGGAGGGCTCCACATTAGCTTCATTGGTGGTTGTGGCAGCCGCAAGATTTTCAAGCACGTTCTCTTTGAGAACTGCTTCTTGGTGGGACAGTGGAGTGGCAACTTGTGAGACTTCATCTTCCGCGGTTGATGCAGCCGGATTGTCTTCAGCAGAGACTTGAGGCCTTGGACCTTTGCGAAGCCTGCGCAATGCAGGCGACGCCTGTGGAGTTGGAGTTGGCTGGGCCTCAAAGTCTTCTTCCTCTTGTGGGCGATCCGCCCATGAAGCATCCTGTGCAATTGGCGTTAGTGGACGACCAATGCTGATGAGTTCGCTGTTCTGAGGAAGGACTGCACCATCTTCTACATGGTCATGTTGACCAATGTCTTCAGCAGTGATGCGATCAGCTGCTGGAAAGTCTTCAGCTTCATGAGCCTCTGTGGAAGCAGGCTCATGGATAGTCAGTTGGCGTTCAACTTCAGGATAGACCATAGAAATGGGTTCAACTATCAAGGGCTCTATGGGAGCAGCCCGATCTTTCTTGGTCTTCCTCTTCTTCTTGGAGGGGGCAGTTGGAGAGGCTTCAGATTGTTTTCTCTTCCTGGCTTCAGCCTCAGCAGTCCTTGTCTTCTTGAGCTCTGAAGCGGTTGACCGGCTTTTTGGCTTCGAGCCAGTCAGTCTAGTTGGGAAGACAATCGGAACTGCTTCCTGCCTTGGTGCGTCAGGTTCAGCCGTAGCAGGCTTCTTCTTCTTCTTTGCGGCCATCCTGGGGTCGATGCCAGGACGCCCAAGGGCCTTGCGCTTCTCAGCCTCATTGTAGGCTTGCACACATCTGTCAGCCAGAGTCTTCATGCGCTCACGCGAACCCTGAGCTTCTGCATGTTTCTTTACAAAGGCTTCCTTGAGCTCGTGCATCATACTCTTGAAGTTCTTCACTTCCTACACGCTGAGCTTGGCCATATGCTTCTTGAACTGAGCCTTTTCATAGTCAATCTTTTGCTTCAGTTCAACAATGCGCTGGGCAATAGCGAGTTCTGAAGCAATGGCGCCTTGGAAGGCGACACTGAGGCCAATGGGTAGCTGCAGATCTTCAAAGCTGATGTTTGCCGTGTCAAACCACTCGTCAATGAAGTTGTGGATGATGGTCACATCAAAGAGAGGCAGATCATTGAAGATTTCTACTTCTTCTTTGCTCTTGATGAGTTGCTCAAGAGCGTCATCTGCAAGATCTTCATCACTTGATAGATCAATATCGTCATTGCGCTGAATGGCAGCAGCAGTTAGCTCTTGGTCGGTGTGTGGCAGAGGCATCTTGGCCTTCTGGGGCTTGGAGATGCGAGATAAGTCTTCGGACTGCACACTGCCTTCAGGAGGTGCAGTTGCCAGTGGCTTCGCCCGTGCTATTTTTGGTGAAGGGGCAGGCTTTGAAGCTTTAGCCTTCTTCAGCGCTGCAGGCGCTTCATCTGATTCAGCTACAGCTGCAGGCTCATTCACTGCAGTCCCTTGAACTAAGATGCGGGTGATGAGGCCTTCAAGGTTGTAGAATGGACCGATGACATTGGGTTCTGCATCACGTGTGCCATCTGCCCTTGGTGCTGAGGGACCAGGGTTGAACTCTAACCTCAAAGTCTTCTTGTTCTGCTTCGCTGAGTTCTGGGCAAACTGGAAGTTGCGCTTGAACAGATTGTCGTCACGACACCATAGTAGTGACGATGGGTGTGCATCAGCTGGCTCTGGCCCACGGACCATGCAGGGATAGAAGCCTTGAGCAATGGCTTCATCTCTGGACCTGGGTAGAAGATTCTTGTATTGGATGTTTCCTCACGGTCTCTTGATGGCATTTTTCTCAGCATATTCTTGGGTTACAAATTGGTATTTGAACCATTGTTCTGCCCAATATCTTCGAATCCATTGGATTCGGGTCTTGCGCTGATTGTAATCCTCTTTAGGATCTGTCTTGTACAGTTCTGACAGTTCATCTGGCAGATCTCTGGATGTTCCGCCACGACGCTGTCTGCCACCCTTCCTTGCTGCTTTCTCTGAAGCCATAAACTTTAACTTGAAAGGCTTCAACACGTTCAAAGGCTTCGAAGGTTTTCTCTTGCTGGACCAACAGGAACTGGCTTCGGGAGAGTTTATGTGATGTTGTAAGAATTCTGCAAATGAATGCAGACTATGAGAACCAAAGGATTCTCCCACGGACATGTACCTGTGACAGCATTAAGGTGCGAGGGAAGGGGAAGAGGTGATATGCATTCTTAGAAGATTTTGAAGATAAATCAGTTTAGAAGACATTGACCTCATCATGCGAAGACATTCACTCATAGATAAGGAGTTGGTTCCAGATTTGTACGAATCCACAGATCAGTACAAGTGAGGAATCTAACTACTTTGTGAAGCATAAGTGAATATACTAGGCATGTTATGAGATGCAGTATGAGAGAGATCTAACTTGTGTGAATAGAAACTGCTTGTGGTAGAAAGTGACAAATCCATAGGATCAACGGTGCTGTAAAAGGAAGTTTTATTTACCACACTAAGAAATGCTAGACGAAGTGGAAGATGAGGCCGAGCAGTTCGATCTTCCATGCCCTAACTTGGCGACGGAGGACACCTACGGCGACGGCGGAGAGGATGATGTCCGCGGTCGGCGTGAAGACGGTGTCGGAGAGGTTGCGGCAGCGAAGCGCTTCGTCGCCGGCATCGTCGAGGGCTAGCGGTGGCGCTAGGGTTCGTGCGGGAGTGGAAGAAGAGATAATGACCACTGTGAAGTGTATATTTATAGGTACATGGGAAGCACTGCGCTATTACACAGGTGCCCCTAGCAATTCGCATCTGAGGAACGCGTGGCCATTATGCGAATTTTGGGGTTTGTTCCACGTCCCACGCACGCCTTGATTGTCGGGTGGTCGTTCCTACTTCTCCGAGTTTCATGTGGAGGAATGAGCATTGAAAATTGACTTAATGGTTGTCTCTGTATCTTCTGCTGACAAGGACGCAGAGAAGATATTCGACAGTTTCAATAGAATGCATATGATTTGGAGAGATAGAATTTGAGATAGAAAGCATAGAGAGGTTAGGGTCCGATCACATTCACTTAGTTCAAAAGATTCAACAATGAAGACATAGCTATAAGTGAATGTTGTAGAGGACAGAACACTAATATATATATATATCAACATAGTGAAGATAATCATGAAGATCTGGTGAGATCGAAGCCAAACCAAATGTGAAGACATAGCAAATGTAATGCCATGAGTGAAACACTTCAAAATAGAACGTCTGGTGGTGGCGTTACCCACCGTATAGGAAGTATTAGACCCAGACACGGCGCACAATTATCGTGGTGCTCCGAAGTCAAATTCCTCATTAATGTATTCACACTTAGAATGTATGTCTTCATTGATTGAAGATATACTTTACTTCGTGTGTTGCACATCTAAGTCATCAATATGCATTAGGGTTAGGATGTGTGCCTGATCACAGGACATTTGAGGATTCCAGGATATTTAGCTCACACCGTAACTTGCAAAATCTCTTCTCATCCAAGGGCTTGGTGAAGATATCTGCCAATTGCTCTTCAGTGTTGACGTGTATGATATCAATATCTTCCTTCACAACATGATCTCTGAGAAAGTGATGACGAATTCAATGTGCTTTGTCTTCGAGTGCTGAACTGGGTTGTTGGCGATCTTGATGGCGCTTTCGTTGTCGCAGTAAAGTGGCACTTGCTTCAGATGAATGCCATAGTCCTTGAGTGTTTGCTTCATCCACAGAAGCTGAGCGCAGCAAGATCTAGCAGCAATGTATTCAGATTCAGCAGTGGAGAGAGATACACAGTTCTGCTTCTTTGAAGACCAACATACAAGTGATCATCCCAGAAAGTGACATGTGCCTGATGTAGACTTGTGATCAACTTTGTCACCAGCATAATCAGCATCCGAGAATCCAACCAGATCAAACTCTGAGTCCTTTGGATACCATAATCCTAGAGTTGGGGTGTGATCCAAATATCGAAGAATTCGCTTCACAGCTAAGTGATGGAACTCCTTTGGTGCCGCTTGAAATCGAGCACACATGCAAACACTAAGCATAATATCTGGCCTAGATGCACATAGATAAAGTAAGGAACCAATCATGGAGTGGTATACCTTTTGATCGAAGTATTTACCATTGTCGTCGGGACCCAGATGATGTTTGGCTGGCATTGGTGTTGTGAAGCCTTTGCAGTCTTGCATACGGAACTTCTTCAGGCAATCTTTGAGATACTTCTCTTGAGATATGAAGATGCCGTTGCGTTGTTGTCGTATTTGAAGACCGAGGAAGAACTTCAGCTCCCCCATCATGGACATCTGATATTGCTCTTGCATCATATATCCAAACTCTTCACTGTACTTCTGATTGGTGCAGCCGAAGATAATGTCATCCACATATATTTGGCACACAAACAGTTCACCATCATATGTCTTCGTGAAGAGAGTATTGGAAATATGCCCTAGAGGCAATAATAAAAGCATTGTTATTATATTTCCTTGTTCATGATAATTGTCTTTATCCATGCTATAATTGTGTTATCCGGAAATCGTAATACATGTGTGAATAATAGACACCAACATGTCCCTAGTAAGCCTCTAGTTGACTAGCTCGTTGATCAACAGATAGTCATAGTTTCCTGACTATGGACATTGGATGTCATTGATAACGAGATCACATCATTAGGAGAATGATGTGATGGACAAGACCCAATCCTAAACATAGCATAAGATCGTATAGTTCGTTTGCTAGAGTTTTTCCAATGTCAAGTATCCTTTCCTTAGACCATGAGATCGTGTAACTCCCGGATACCGTAGGAGTGCTTTGGGTGTACCAAACATCACAACGTAACTGGGTGACTATAAAGGTATACTACGGGTATCTCCGAAAGTGTCTGTTGGGTTGACACGGATCAAGACTGGGATTTGTCACTCCGTATGACGGAGAGGTATCACTGGGCCCACTCGGTAATACATCATCATTATGAGCTCAAAGCGACCAAGTGTCTGGTCACGGGATCATGCATTACGGTACGAGTAAAGTGACTTGCCGGTAACGAGATTGAACAAGGTATTGTGATACCGACGATCGAATCTCGGGCAAGTAGCATACCGATTGACAAAGGGAATTGTATACGGGGTTGCTTGAATCCTCGACATCGTGGTTCATCTGATGAGATCATCGAGGAGCATGTGGGAGCCAACATGGGTATCCAGATCCCGTTCTTGGTTATTGACCGGAGAGCGATCTCGGTCATGTCTACATGTCTCCCGAACCCGTAGGGTCTACACACTTAAGGTTCGGTGATGCTAGGGTTGTAGGGATATGTATATGCAGTAACCCGAATGTTGTTCGGAGTCCCGGATGAGATCCCGGACGTCACGAGGAGTTCCAGAATGGTCCGGAGGTAAAGAATTATATATAGGAAGTGCTATTTCGGCCATCGGGACAAGTTTCGGGGTCACCGGTATTGTACCGGGACCACCGGAAGGGTCCCGGGGGTCCACCAGGTGGGGCCACCTGCCCCGGGGCCACATGGGCTGTAGGGGGTGCGCCTTGGCCTGTATGGGCCAAGGCTACCAGCCCCAAGAGGCCCATGCGCCTAGGGTTCAAGAAGGGAAGAGTCCCAAAGGGGGAAGGCACCTCCTAGGTGCCTTGGGGAGGAGGGATTCCTCCCTTGGCCGCCGCCCCCCTAGGAGATTGCATCTCCTAGGGCCGGCGCCCCCCCTAGGCTCCCTATATATAGTGGGGGAAGGAGGGCCTCTCAATACACGCCTTTGGTGCCTCCCTCTCCCTCTCCAACACCTCCTCCTCCTCCATAGAGCTTGGCGAAGCCCTGCCGGAGTACTGCAGCTCCACCACCACCACGCCGTCGTGCTGCTGCTGGAGCCATCTTCCTCAACCTCTCCTTCCCCCTTGCTGGATCAAGAAGGAGGAGACGTTACGCTGACCGTACGTGTGTTGAACGCGGAGGTGCCGTCCGTTCGGCGCTAGGATCTCCGATGATTTGGATCATGTCGAGTACGACTCCCTCATCCCCGTTCTTTGAACGCTTTCGCTCGCGATCTACAAAGGTACGTAGATGCAATCCGATCACTCGTTGCTAGATGAAATCCTAGATGGATCTTGGTGAAACCGTAGGAAAATTTTTGTTTTCTGCAACGTTCCCCAACAGTGGCATCATGAGCTAGGTCTATGCGTAGTTCTCTTGCACAAGTAGAACACAAATTTGTTGTGGGCGTAGATGCTGTCAACTTTCTTGCCGCTACTAGTCTTATCTTGCTTCAGCGGTATTGTGGGATGAAGCGGCCCGGACCAACCTTACACGTGCGCTTACGTGAGACCGGTTCCACCGACTGACATGCACTAGTTGCATAAGGTGGCTGGCGGGTGTCTGTCTCTCCCACTTTAGTTGTTCAATGAAAAGGGTCCTTATGAAGGGTAAATAGAAGTTGACAAATCACGTTGTGGCTTTCACGTAGGTAAGAAAACATTCTTGCTAGAACCCTATTTTAGCCACGTAAAACTTGCAACAACAATTAGAGGACGTCTAACTTGTTTTTGCAGCAAGTGCTTTGTGATATGATATGGCCAAAGTTGTGATCAATGATGAATGATATATATGTGATGTATGAGATGTTCATGCTATTGTAATAGGAATCACGACTTGCATGTCGGTGAGTATGACAACCGGCAGGAGCCATAGGAGTTGTCTTTATTTTTTGTATGACCTGCGTGTCATTGAGAAACGCCATGTAAATTACTTTACTTTATTGCTAAACGCGTTAGCCGTAGTAGTAGAAGTAATAGTTGGCGAGCAACTTCATGGAGACACGATGGTGGAGATCATGATGATGGAGATCATGGTGTCATGCCGGTGACAAGATGATCATGGAGCCCCAAGATGGAGATCAAAGGAGCTATGTGATATTGGCCATATCATGTCACTATTATTATTTGATTGCATGTGATGTTTATCATGTTTTGCATCTTGTTTATTTAGAACGACGGTAGTAAATAAGATGATCCCTCATAATAATTTCAAGAAAGTGTTCCCCCTAACTGTGCACCGTTGCGACAGTACGTTTTTTCGAAGCACCACGTGATGATCGGGTGTTAGATTCTAACGTTCACATACAACGGGTGTAAGACAGATTTACACATGCAAACACTTAGGTTGACTCGACGAGCCTAGCATGTACAGACATGGCCTCGGAACACAGAAGGCCGAAAGGTCGAGCATGAGTCGTATAGAAGATACGATCAACATGAAGATGTTCACCGATGTTGACTAGTCCGTCTCACGTGATGATCGGACACGGCCTAGTTAACTCGTATCATGTTATACTTAGATTACAGGAGGGATGTCTATCTAAGTGGGAGTTCATTGAATAATTTGATTAGATGAACTTAATTATCATGAACTTAGTCTAAAATCTTTACAATATCTCTTGTAGATCAAATGGCCAACGTTGTCCTCAACTTCAACGCGTTCCTAGAGAAAACCAAGCTGAAAGACGATGGCAGCAACTATACGGACTGGGTCCGGAACCTGAGGATCATCCTCATAGCTGCCAAGAAAGATTATGTCCTACAAGCACCGCTAGGTGACGCACCCGTCCCACAGAACCAAGACGTTATGAACGCTTGGCAGACACGTGCTGATGATTACTCCCTCATTCAGTGCGGCATGCTTTACAGCTTAGAACCGGGGCTCCAAAAACGTTTTGAGAGACATGGAGCATATGAGATGTTCGAAGAGCTGAAAATGGTTTTCCAAGCTCATGCCCGGGTCGAGAGATATGAAGTCTCCGACAAATTCTTCAGCTGTAAGATGGAGGAAAATAGTTCTGTCAGTGAGCACACACTCACAATGTCTGGGTTACATAACCGCTTGACTCAGCTGGGAGTTAATCTCCCGGATGACGCGGTCATTGACAGAATCCTTCAGTAGCTTCCACCGAGCTACAAGAGCTTTGTGATGAACTTCAATATGCAGGGGATGGAAAAGACCATTCCCGAATTATTTGCAATGCTGGAATCAGCAGAGGTAGAAGTCAAAAAGGAACATCAAGTGTTGATGGTGAATAAAACCACTAAGTTCAAGAAGGGCAAGGGTAAAAAGAACTTCAAGAAGGACGGCAAGGGAGTTGCCGCGCCCGGCAAGTAAGCTGCCGGGAAGAAGCCAAAGAATGGACCCAAGCCCGAGACTGAGTGCTTTTATTGCAAGGGAAGTGGTCACTGGAAGCGGAACTGCCCCAAATACTTAGCAGACAAGAAGGCCGGCAAAACAAAAGGTATATGTGATATACATGTAATTGACGTGTACCTTACCAGTATTCGTAGTAGCTCCTGGGTATTTGATACCGGTGCGGTTGCTCACATTTGTAACTCAAAGCAGGATCTGCGGAATAAGCGGAGACTGGCAAAGGACGAGGTGACGATGCGCGTCGGGAATGGTTCCAAGGTCAATGTGATCGCCGTCGGCACGCTACCTCTACATTTGCCTTCAGGATTAGTTTTAAACCTTAATAATTGTTATTTAGTGCCAGCTTTGAGCATGAACATTGTATCAGGATCTCGTTTAATTCGAGATGGCTACTCATTTAAATCCGAGAATAATGGTTGTTCTATTTATATGAGAGATATGTTTTATGGTCATGCTCCGATGGTGAATGGTTTATTCTTAATGTATCTCGAGCGTAATACTACACATGTTCATAATGTGAGTACCAAAAGATGTAAGATTGATAATGATAGTCCCACATACTTGTGGCACTGCCGCCTTGGTCACATAGGTGTCAAACACATGAAGAAGCTCCATGCTGATGGACTTTTAGAGTCTCTTGATTACGAATCATTTGACACGTGCGAACCATGCCTCATGGGTAAAATGACCAAGACTCCGTTCTCAGGAACAATGGAGCGAGCAACCAACTTATTGGAAATCATACATACTGATGTGTGCGGTCCAATGAGTGTTGAGGCTCGCGGTGGCTATCGTTATGTTCTCACCCTCACTGATGACTTGAGTAGATATGGGTATGTCTACTTAATGAAACACAAGTCTGAGACCTTTGAAAAGTTCAAGGAATTTCAGAGTGAGGTTGAAAATCAACGTGATAGGAAAATCAAATTCCTGCGATTAGATCGTGGAGGAGAATACTTGAGTCACGAGTTTGGCACACACTTAAGAAAATGTCGAATAGTTTCACAACTCACGCCGCCTGGAACACCTCAGCGTAATGGTGTGTCCGAACGTCGTAAGCGCACTCTATTGGACATGGTGCGATCTATGATGTCTCTTACCGATTTACCGCTATCTTTTTGGGGCTATGCTTTAGAGACTGCCGCATTCACTTTAAATAGGGCTCCGTCGAAATCCGTTGAGACGACACCGTATGAATTATGGTTTGGAAAGAAACCTAAGCTGTCGTTTCTAAAAGTTTGGGGATGTGATGCTTATGTCAAGAAACTTCAACCTGAAAAGCTCGAACCCAAGTCGGAAAAATGCGTCTTCATAGGATACCCTAAAGAAACTATTGGGTATACCTTCTACCTCAGATCCGAAGGCAAGATCTTTGTTGCCAAGAATGGATCCTTTCTAGAGAAGGAGTTTCTCTCGAAAGAAGTAAGTGGGAGGAAAGTAGAACTTGATGAAGTATTACCTCTTGAACCGGAAAATGGCGCAACTCAAGAAAATGTTCCTGAGGTGCCTGCACCGACTAGAGAGGAAGTTAATGATGATGATCATGAAACTTCAGATCAAGTTGCTGCTGAACGTCGTAGGTCCACAAGGACACGTTCCGCACCAGAATGGTACGGCAACCCTGTCTTGGAAATCTTGTTGTTAGACAACAGTGAACCTTGGAACTATGAAGAAGCGATGGCGGGCCCGGATTCCGACAAATGGCTAGAAGCCATGAAATCCGAGATAGGATCCATGTATGAAAACGAAGTATGGACTTTGACTGACTTGCCCGTTGAGCGGCGAGCCATAGAAAATAAATGGATCTTTAAGAAGAAGACAGACACGGATGGTAATGTAACCATCTATAAAGCTCGCCTTGTCGCTAAGGGTTATCGAAAAGTTCAAGGGGTTGACTACGATGAGACTTTCTCACCGGTAGCGAAGCTAAAGTCCGTCCGAATCATGTTAGCAATTGCCGCATTCTATGATTAGGAGATATGGCAAATGGACGTCAAAACGGCATTCCTTAATGGTTTCCTTAAGGAAGAATTGTATATGATGCAGCCGGAAGGTTTTGTCGATCCTAAGAATGCTAACAAGGTGTGCAGGCTCCAACGCTCGATTTATGGGTTGGTGCAAGCATCTCGGAGTTGGAACATTCGCTTTGATGAGATGATCAAAGCGTTTGGGTTTACGCAGACTTATGGAGAAGCATGTGTTTACAAGAAAGTGAGTGGGAGCTCTGTAGCATTTCTCATATTATATGTAGATGACATACTTTTGATGGGAAATGATATAGAACTCTTGGACAGCATTAAGGCCTACTTGAATAAGAGTTTTTCAATGAAGGACCTTGGAGAAGCTGCTTATATATTAGGCATCAAGATCTATAGAGACAGATCAAGACGCCTCATAGGTCTTTCACAAAGCACATACCTTGATAAGATATTGAAGAAGTTCAATATGGATCAGTCCAAGAAGGGGTTCTTGCATGTGTTGCAAGGTGTGAAATTGAGCTCAGCTCAATGTTCGACCACGGCAGAAGATATAGAAGAGATGAGTGTCATCCCCTATGCCTCAGCCATAGGTTCTATTATGTATGCCATGCTGTGTACCAGACCTGATGTAAACATTGCCGTAAGTTTGGTAGGTAGGTACCAAAGTAATCCTGGCAAGGAACACTGGACAGCGGTCAAGAATATCCTGAAGTACCTGAAAAGGACTAAGGAAATGTTTCTCGTTTATGGAGGTGACGAAGAGCTCGTCGTAAAAGGTTACGTCGACGCTAGCTTCGACACAGATCTGGATGACTCTAAGTCACAAACCGGATACATGTATATTTTGAATGGTGGGGCAGTAAGCTAGTGCAGTTGCAAGCAGAGCGTCGTGGCAGGATCTACATGTGAAGCGGAGTACATGGCAGCCTCGGAGGCAGCGCATGAAGCAATTTGGGTGAAGGAGTTCATCACCGACCTAGGAGTCATACCCAATGCGTCGGGGCCGATCAAGCTCTTCTGTGACAACACTGGAGCTATTGCTCTTGCCAAGGAGCCCAGGTTTCACAAGAAGACAAGGCACATCAAGCGTCGCTTCAACTCCATTCGTGAAAATGTTCAAGATGGAGACATAGATATTTGTAAAGTACATACGGACCTGAATGTAGCAGATCCGTTGACTAAAGAGCAAAACATGATCAACACCAGAATTCCATGGGTGTTCGATTCATCACAATGTAACTAGATTATTGACTCTAGTGCAAGTGGGAGACTGTTGGAAATATGCCCTAGAGGCAATAATAAAAGCATTATTATTATATTCCTTGTTCATGATAATTGTCTTTATTCATGCTATAATTGTGTTATCCGGAAATCGTAATACATGTGTGAATAATAGACACCAACATGTCCCTAGTAAGCCTCTAGTTGACTAGCTCTTTGATCAACAGATAGTCATGGTTTCCTGACTATGGACATTGGATGTCATTGATAACGAGATCACATCATTAGGAGAATGATGTGATGGACAAGACCCAATCCAAAACATAGCATAAGATCGTATAGTTCGTTTGCTAGAGTTTTTCCAATGTCAAGTATCCTTTCCTTAGACCATGAGATCGTGTAACTCCCAGATACCGTAGGAGTGCTTTGGGTGTACCAAACGTCACAACGTAACTGGGTGACTATAAAGGTATACTACGGGTATCTCCAAAAGTGTCTGTTGGGTTGACACGGATCAAGACTGGGATTTGTCACTCCGTATGACGGAGAGGTATCACTGGGCCCACTCGATAATACATCATCATTATGAGCTCAAAGTGACCAAGTGTCTGGTCATGGGATCATGCATTACGGTACGAGTAAAGTGACTTGCCGGTAACGAGATTGAACAAGGTATTGGGATACCGACGATCGAATCTCGGGCAAGTAGCATACCGATTGACAAAGGGAATTGTATACGGGGTTGCTTGAATCCTCGACATCGTGGTTCATCCTATGAGATCATCGAGGAGCATGTGGGAGCCAACATGGGTATCCAGATCCCGTTCTTGGTTATTGATCGGAGAGCGATCTCGGTCATGTCTACATGTCTCCCAAACCCGTAGGGTCTACACACTTAAGGTTCGATGACGCTAGGGTTGTAGGGATATGTATATGCAGTAACCCAAATGTTGTTCGGAGTCCCGTATGAGATCCCGGACGTCACGAGGAGTTCCGGAATGGTCCGGAGGTAAAGAATTATATATAGGAAGTGCTATTTCGGCCATCGGGACAAGTTTCGGGGTCACCGGTATTGTACCGGGACCACCGGAAGGGTCCCGGGGGTCCACCAGGTGGGGCCACCTGCCCTGGGGGCCACATGGGCTGTAGGGGGTGCGCCTTGGCCTGTATGGGCCAAGGGAACCAGCCCCAAGAGGCCCATGCGCCTAGGGTTCAAGAAGGGAAGAGTCCCAAAGGGGGAAGGCACCTCCTAGGTGCCTTGGGGAGGAGGGATTCCTCCCTTGGCCGCCGCCCCCCCTAGGAGATTGCATCTCCTAGGGCCGGCGCCCCCCCCTAGGCTCCCTATATATAGTGGGGGAAGGAGGGCCTCTCAATACACGCCTTTGGTGCCTCCCTCTCCCTCTCCAACACCTCCTCCTCCTCCATAGAGCTTGGCAAAGCCCTGCCGGAGTACTGCAGCTCCACCACCACCACGCCATCGTGCTGCTGCTGGAGCCATCTTCCTCAACCTCTCCTTCCCCCTTGCTGGATCAAGAAGGAGGAGACGTTACGCTGACCGTACGTGTGTTGAACGCGGAGGTGCCGTCCGTTCGGCGCTAGGATCTCCGGTGATTTGGATCACGTCGAGTACGACTCCCTCATCCCCGTTCTTTGAACGCTTCTGCTCGCGATCTACAAAGGTACGTAGATGCAATCCGATCACTCATTGCTAGATGAACTCCTAGATGGATCTTGGTGAAACCGTAGGAAAATTTTTGTTTTCTGCAACGTTCCCCAACAGAGAGTGGGGTCTAGGGAACCAGGTATGAAGCCTTTGCTCTTCAGGAAGTATTTGAGTGTGTCATACCAGGCCCGAGGGGCCTGTTTGAGGCCATACAGTGCCTTGTTAAGCTTGTATACCATGTCAGGATGTTTTGGATCTTCAAAGCCAGGCGGTTGTGCAACATACACTTCTTCTTCAATCTTGCCATTGAGAAAAGCACTCTTCACACCCATTTGATATAGAAGTATGCGATGATGATTTGCATAGGCCAGCAGTATGCGTATGGCTTCAAGTCTAGCCACAAGAGCAAATGTTTCATCGAAGTCAATGCCTTCCACTTGAGTATATCCTTGAGCAACGAGACGAGCTTTGTTTCTGACAACTTGACCATGCTCATCTTGCTTGTTGCGGTATATCCATTTGGTGCCTATTATATTGTGCTTTCGTGGATCAGGATGCTTAACTAGTTCCCATACATTATTCAGCTCAAACTGTTGAAGCTCTTCTTGCATAGCTTGAATCCATTCAGGTTCCATGAAGGCTTCTTCTATTGAGACGAATGCGAAGTGCCCACAAAAATTTGCTAGCTGAGTTGCCCTTGAATGAGTGAGTGGACTGGGTGCATTGATGCTATCAATTATTCTTTCAATATGCACTTCATTGGCAACGCGAGGATGTACAGGGCAAAGACTTTGCTCTTGCTGATCATTGTCGTTGTTAGAAGGAATGTCTTCAGGCTGAGCATTGTCTTCATGTTGATCAGGTGCTGAGATGATAAGTTCTTCTTCAGGATGAGCTTCAGAAGGTATAATTTCTCCAGTTCCCATCAGCTTGATTGATTCACTGGATGGAACTTCATCTAGCACATTTGGCAGTTGCTCTCTTTGTGAACCATTGGTCTCATCGAACCGCACATCCACTGTTTCAACCACTTTGTAATGAAAGAGATTGAAGACTCTGTAGGAGTGCGAATCCTTTCCATATCCAAGCATAAAACCCTCATGTGCTTTTGGTGCAAACTTTGAGGTGTGATGTGGGTCCTTGATCCAGCACCTTGCGCCAAATACTCTGAAGTAACTGACATTTGGCTTCTTGCCAGTAAGGAGCTCATAAGATGTCTTGTTCAGCAGCTTGTGAAGATAAACACGATTGATTGTATGGCATGCAGTATCAATGGCTTTAGGCCAGAATTTTCTTGGGATCTTGTATTCATCTAGCATCGTTCTGGCCATCTCAATGAGTGTTCTGTTCTTGCGTTCGACGACGCCATTCTGCTGTGGCCTGTACGGGGCCGAGAATTCATGTGTGATGCCCAAGGTATCAAGATATGTATCAAGGCCAATGTTCTTGAATTCAGTGCCATTGTCACTTCTGATGTGCTTTATCTTGGCGCCAAAATTGTTCATAGCTCGATTGGCGAAGCGTCTGAAGACATCCTGCACTTCAGTCTTGTAAAGGATTATGTGCACCCAAGTATATCTAGAATAATCATCAACAATAACGAAGCCATAGAGGCAAGTAGTAGTTGTAAGAGTTGAGTAATGAGTGGGACCGAAAAGATCCATGTGAAGCAGTTCGAAGGGTCGAGTAGTGGTCATGATTGCCTTCGAGGGATGTTTGGCCCTCGTCATCTTCCCTGCTTCACAGGCACCGCATAAGTGATCTTTCTTGAACTTGACGCCCTCGATGCCTATGACATGCTTCTTCTTTGCAAGGGTGTGGAGGTTCCTCATGCCAGCATGCCCAAGCCTCCGATGCCAGAGCCAGCATTCTGAAGCTATTGCTAGAAGACATACGGCAAGTTGTGGTCCTGCTGAGAAATCTACTACGTACAGATCATCTTTTCGATACCCTTCAAACACTAGAGACTTGTCAGATTCCATTAGTACAAGGCAACGATATTTTCCAAATATTACAATCATGTTCAAATCGCAAAGCATTGAGACAGACATTAAGTTGAAGCCAAGGGATTCAACAAGCATGACTTTGTCCATGTGTTGATCCCTTGAGATTGCAACTCTACCTAGACCCAATACCTTACTTTTACCAGTGTTAGCAAATGTGATGTGGCTCTTGTCGGATGGACGTAAGGTTGAGTCCATAAGAAGACTTCTTTTGCCAGTCATGTGATTTGTACACCCACTATCAATAATCCATTCTGAAGACGCTGGTGTCGTACCCTACAGTGCAGTTAGGGGGATAGGCTTCACCAAGAGCATTGTGAAGCAAAAACATTTGACGAACCAATGGGTTATGAAAGCTTAGATCCAGATTAGGACTAATAGGGAGAGTAGCAAGCGATTCAGGAACGAAGTACATAGTAAGACCATTCGGGCATTTGATCTTGCGCCCTACAAGATGTTTAAGGTCCCCAGCAATGGCATCAGACGATTTTGGTTTTCTGCTGGAGACCTTTCCCTGCAAAAGAGAGTTAAGCTTTCTTAGCCACCCACATCTTCAAGGGTGGCTGAGAAGCAATAAGTCTAAGTGCAGCATCTAAGAATTTTGGCTTTGGAGCCCTAGCAAACAGTCTTGCAGGCGGACAATAGTACTCATAAGAATAAGCAGAATAGTTCTTGGTCTTATGAACATGACAGTTTGATGAACCGCTCTCATATTCATATGCCTGAGTATGGTTTCCCTGCAAAACATTTGCGTTAGTGCGACTCAGGTGAGTCCTCTGTCTGTATGAAGCCTTTGGACCGTATGAAGCCTTTGGTCTGAGGTTTGTCTTCTTCACGTGAGGTGTCATGATGACATTCACAGGAAGATTCTCCAGACACCTTTTCGGAACCCAGATCTTCTTCATAGGCGGTCCATTCCTGCAGTTAGTACCAATGTACCTGGCAAACACTTCACCATTCTGATTCTTAAACAGTATATAGTTTGCATCAAAGGATTCATCAATGATAATGGGGTTAGCACAAGTGAAGCCAGATAGATTGGATGGGTCTGCTGAAGGTTGCTTTGCAGCAACCCACATGGTTTTGGGGTACTGCTCAGGTTTCCAGTAAGAGCCATCAGCATTCATTTTCCTTACAAACCCAACACCCTCTTTCCTCGGGTTTCGGTTCAGAATCTGCTTTTTGAGGACATCACATAGTGTCTGATGCCCTTTAAGATTTTTGTACATCCCTGTTCCAAGCAATGTCTTCAACCTAGCATTCTCATCAGCAATAGCAGTGGTATCCTCAGCAGAGGGGTTAGTTACCACATCAACAGTTGAAGATATTGCAATAGTAGTAGCAGTAGAACATTCAGCAACAGAAGTAGCATTATCACGCTCAATGCATTTAAGACATGGTGGTTCAAATCCTTCCTGAGCGGGACTGATCTATTTGGAGTGAAGTGACTCATTTTCCTTTTGAAGATCTTCATGAACCGCTCTCAATTTCTCAAGATCTTGCTTCCTTTGAAGATAATCATAGAAAAGCTTTTCATGAGTTGTTGAGAGAGTTTCATGATGACTTTCAAGTTCCTGATACTTAACGTGAAGATAATCATAGAAAAGCTTTTCGGAATGAAGTGGGAGGATTGTCTTCCTTATGCTGAATTCTCATACAACAACAGCTTTCAAGCAAGTTCGGGCAAGGCCCCCTTTGAAATTCTGTATGGCAGGAAGTGCCGTACACCTCTCAACTGGTCTGAAACCGGTGAACGTCAGCTGCTGGGTAATGACTTAATCACAGAAGCAGAAGAAATGTGCAAAGTCATTCGTGATAACCTCAAAGCAGCTCAATCCCGCCAGAAGTGCTACTATGATAGTAAGCATCGTGATTTGGTTTTCGAGATCGGAGATCATGTTTACCTCCGCGTCTCTCCCATGAAAGGTACTCGTCGCTTCGGTATCAAAGGGAAACTAGCCCCTAGATACGTGGGACCTTTTAAGATTGTCAGCAAGAGAGGCGACCTCGCCTATCAACTCGAGCTTCCTTCAAACTTTGCAAATGTTCATGATGTGTTCCACGTCTCTCAGCTTCGAAAGTGCTTCAAGACTCCTGACCGCACCGTCAACTTCGAGGACATTGAGCTCCAAGAAGATCTCTCCTATCGTGAGCACCCAGTTGCTATTCTTGAAGAGACTGAACGCAAGACTCGCAACAAGTCAATCAAATTCCTCAAAGTTAAGTGGTCTCACCATTCCGACCGTGAAGCCACATGGGAATGCGAGGATCACCTCCGTTCTGAGTACCCGGAGTTCTTTCAGTCCTAGATCTCGGGACGAGATCTTTTCATAGTGGTGGAGTGTTGTAATGCCCCAGATATACTTTCCATATTTGTACTCCAACTCTTGCCGTCTCCGGCGCTTAGTTATATTTATTTCTCGGGTTCGGGTCTTTGTCTCCGTGTGTTGTTTTTCTTTTCGTGCACCTCTTATCATGTCATCACGTGCATTGCATTTGCATACATGTTCATCTCATGCATTCGATCTTTTTCCCCGTTGTCCGTTTTGCATTCCGGCGCTTCGTTCTCCTCCGGTGGTCATTTCTAACTTTCTTTCGTGTGTGGGGATTAAACATTTCCGGATTGGACCGAGACTTGCCAAGCGGCCTTGGTTTACTACCGGTAGACCGCCTGTCAAGTTTCGGGTCATTTGGACTTCGTTTGATACTCCAACGGTTAACCGAGGGACCGAAAAGGCCTCGTGTGTGTTGCAGCCCAACACCCCCCAAATTTGGCCCAAAACCCACCAAACTCTGCTCCATGTCCTAGTGCGTTCGATCACGATCGTGTGGGCGAAAACCGCACCTCATTTGGACTCTCCTAGCTCCCTCTATGCCTATATATACACCCCTCCGTTTTCGGATCTCTCCCTCTCCCCGAAACCCTAAAAAAAATCATCCCCGCCAGATCCGCGCCGACGGACGTGTCCGCCCCGGCCGGACGCGTCTGCCGCCGCCCGCCTCCGCCACTCAGGCGCTGCCACGTGGGCGCGCGCCCACTTCGCCGCCGCCAGGCCCGGGAGGCCCGCAGCCGGCCCCCGAG